>NC_143549.1:134300000-134603653 GCF_054136105.1 Typopeltis vanoorti
TCGAAATGTTACAAAACAGCCCATCATGAATGAAAAAGTCCATCGGCATCGCTTCAAAGAATGCCAGAAAGATGCAATCGAGGTATCATCATGAGTGCGTGATCATTGTTTTCATTAGCTATGAAAGAACTGCTGCATCAAGAATTTATTCCTACGTGTCAGTTTCCTACGATTCCAAGAACACGTGCAATTAAGGGATGATTTGAGGACATGATCTGAAAGAATTAATTGTGGGCATGAATAAATGCAATGTCAAAGAAACTGCTTTCAAAGGGAATAACGAATAAAAACAACAATAATCTGTGGCTGAGTTCCATTTTGTGCTTCAACCAATTTGTACCATTGGAAACTATACGAGGTTGAGAATTACATATTTAAAAACTAAAACAGTTATTTTCTCTAATAAAATTAAAGACTTCATTCGGTATGTTAGTCAAGTAAATAATTGTTTAATATCCGACATGTTTCACTGACTATCTGCCGGCATTTTCAGGGATACGCTGGTAAGCAATGGAAAGTAACAAAAACTAGGAAACTAACCGACAATTCTAAAAATTATATAAAGTTATCACTGAACGTGAAACAGTGATATGATACGCGTGACACAAGTACAACGTTTTATTTGTTGAGATATTTAATGTAATTTTCATGAAAGTTCATTTCTTTTTGGTTAAATGATCTGATTAGAGTTTTCCATATATCTGGTAAGATTAGGCTTTGTTTCTTATTTAAGTTACCTGTTGAACGGGCGACTGTAGCATCTTCTTTGAAAGTTCTGGAATGGTAGTTCTCTTCTATGTAGGGTATATGACTCATATTCCATTCAATATTATGGTTGGTAGAGGCAAAGCGGGAAGAAAGGCCTGATATATCTTGTCTGTTATTCCTTACATAGCCTATGTGTTCCTTCATTCTTGTTTCAAAACTTCTTGATGTCTGTCCGATGTAATTGATACCACATGAACAGGGTATGCTATAAACTCCAGAGTATTTGTAGTAAGGATGGCTATCTTTCGGGGATCTTATAAACTTTTGAATGGTCTCAATAGGTTTGAAGGTTACTCTGATATTATAAGGTTTTAGAAGAAGAGCTAATTTTTTGGATATAGTACTAACAAATGGAATTGTTATAGAGCTGATGTATTGGGTTGCATCTCGTTGTCTTTGTGGCATGTCATTAAAGAGAATCTTGATGTCTCTTAGGGATAGATCTCTAGATATTTTCATTAATTCTTCTTGTAAGTTGCCAGGGTCTGTGGTCCATTGTATAGCTCTTTTCTTAAGCATATGGATAATGCTGCTGAGTTTCTGGTATATGTGGTGAGACGAGTCGAAATGGAGGTAGCGTCCATTGTTGGTAGGTTTTCTATATACCGACAGGTTGATGCTATTGTCAGTTTGTTTCTTAATAAGGACGTCTAGGAATGGAAGTTTATTATCTTTTTCTAGTTCCAATGTGAACTTGATAGTGTTGTGGAAGCAATTAATTTTGTTTAGATAATCCAATAATTCTTCTTTTTTGTGATTCCAAATGATGAAGATGTCGTCCACATACCTAAACCATGTGGTTGTTTTAGGGGTAATTTGGGATAAAATTTGAGTTTCCAAATTTTCTAAGAATAGGTCGGCACAAGAAGGAGAGAGAGGGCTACCCATGGCTAATCCAGTAAGTATATAGAAAACCTATCAACACTGGACGCTACCTCCATTTCGACTCGTCTCACCACATATACCAGAAACTCAGCATTATCCATATGCTTAAAAAAAGAGATATACAGTGTACCACAGACCCTGGCAAGTTTACAAGAAGAATTAATGAAAATATCCAGAGATCTATCCCTAAATGGCTACCCTACAAGACACATCAACAAGATTCTCTTTAATGACATACGACAAATACAACGAGATGCAACCCAATACATCAGCTTTATAACAATTCCATTTGTTAGTACCATATCCAAAAAATTAGCTCTTCTTCTAAAACCATATAATATCAGAGTAACCTTCAAACTTATTGAAACCATTCAAAAGTTTATAAGATCCCCGAAAGATAGCCATCCTTTCTACAAATACTCTGGTGTTTACAGCATACCCTGTTCATGCGGCATCAATTACATCGGACAGACATCTAGAAGTTTTGAAACAAGAAAGAAAGAACACGTAGTCTATGTAAGGAATAACGGACAAGGTTATTCCTTGTCTGTTAACATATAACAGACTAATATATCAGGACTTTCTTCCCACTTCGCCTCTACCAACCATAATATTGAATGAACGGGTAACTTAAATAAGATTCAAGGCATAATCCTACCAGGTATATGGAAAACTCTAATCAGATTATTTAACTAAAAAGAAATGAACTTTCATGAAAATTACAATAAATATCTCAACAAATAAAACGTCGTACTTGTGACACGCGTATTGTATCACGCACAGTGATCACTTTATATAATTTTTAGAATTGTCGGTTAGTTTCCTAGTTTTTGTTACTTTCCATTGCTTACCAGTGTATCCCTGAAAATGCTGACAGATATTAGTCAGTGAAACATATTGGATATTAAACAATTATTTATTTGACTAACATACCGAATGAAGTCTTTAATTTATTAATACTAGTGATCAAGAAAAAATGACCATAATAGTTATTTTCTCTCTTCTTAACAACATTATTATACACCCTCTGTCCAAAAAGAAACGAACTTTTCGAAAATAGAAGAAACTAGTGGAGCCACCTGTTGTATCTTTTTTGTTGTCGAAAGAGGCAACCTTCTTAGTGTTGCCTCAACTGTTTATGACATTTGTTTCATTAGAAGCCGAGTCATAGTGCCAAGAGTGACAGTGTGTTTTGACGAACGGTCGGAAAATGAGTTTCAAACAGAGAGCTGAGGTTGACTTTTGGGTTAAACTTGGTAAAAGTTTTACCGAAAAGCATCAAATGCTTCAAAAAAGCATACGGTGATGAATGCGTATCCCGTACTCAAGTTTACGAGTGGTTTAAGCGATTTCAAAGTGGTCGTGAGACACTTGAGGACGACGAAAAGCCGGACCATCCAAAAACTAGACTGAGCGAAGTTAACATCGAAAAAGTGAGTGATTTCATCAAAGAAAACCCGAAATCGTCCTGTGAGATTGATTGAAGATGAATTGGGGATTCCAAAATCAACTGTACTCAACAGTTTGATCTAGAGATTGGGCCTTCTTAAATTGAATTCGCGATTTGTTCCCCACGAGTTGACCGACGACCAAAAAATGTATCACATCGAACACTGCAAGGACTTCATTAAAACGTTCGTAAGGGCTCAAACTTCCTTGAAATAATCGTTACTGGTGACGAAACGTGGTGTTTGAGTATGAGCCCGAAACAAAGCGCCAGAGTGCTGAGTGGAGACCACCAGAAGAGGGGCATCCGAAGAAAGGTCGCTTGGAAAAGTCAAAAGTAAAGACAATGCTGATTTGTTTCTACGATTCCCAGGGCATTATCCACAAAGAATTCGTTCCCTCTGGACAAACGGTCAATGGTGAGTTTTATCTCGAAGTTTTGAAGATATTGTTAGTGAGAAGTCGTCGAGTACGGCATGAATATCATGACGACCGACCGTTCGTCAAAACACACTGTCACTCTTGGCACTATAACTCGGCTTCTAATGAAACAAATGTCATAAACAGTTGACACAACACTGATGAAGGTTGCCGCTTTCGACAACAAAAAGATACAACAGGTGGCGCCATTAGTTTCTTCTGTTTTCGAAAAGATCGGTTTCTTTTTGAACAGAGGCTGTATGTTAGATGTTATGGAACGAATTTTAAAATATTGTTTTCAGTATTTTATCTCTTGAGATGGTTATTACATAATGTAACCTGGCTCTCCTATAATGTAATATCACTATTTACCTTATTTACAAATTAAAAGAACGTTCTGATTTATGTTCTCTTAAATGACTAATGCGAGCACACAATTCAAATTAAATGTGTCCAATTATGTGTCTGGTAAATATTTAGTTATTTAGCAAAATTTCACTTGTGTCTTTATACACAGCGGCGACGCTGTGGGCCTTTATAATTCTGAAAGAGTACTGAACTTCATCACAACAGCAAAAGAAAAAAAAACAATTGTAATAAAATATTATAATAAAAGAATGTTTCGTATTTTATTACAAACGAGAACCCATTTTCAGTTCCTGTAACTCAAATTCATGACAGGCCATGAAGTCGAAAACATTGAAGATGAGATGAGATAGCTAACATTATATTTTCGTAGTTGAGTAGTGTTATATGGTGATGATAAAAAATTGATAAAAATATCCTTGAAAGTATGGCGTGTTTTTACTGCCGAGAGCTGCACAGCTTTTTTCCCCTTTCTTTAATAGAATGTCAGTTGCATACATGCATACCTCAGAGGCTAAAGTATATGAATATACGAATGCGCTGTATTTGTTTCCTAGTTTCCATTCAAATAATTAATTCAAACCAAAAATGAATTTGAAGAATATACTGAACTAGAAAAGAACGAATAAACTAAGCCTGCCAGACGTTAAGGCCCTACAATATGTGAACAAGGAAGTGAATTCGAAGTTTGTTTCCAGTTTTTTATTTGAGATGTTCGTCATGGAAAGGAAGAGAAATGAAAAGAAATTACGAGAGAATGAGAGAGAGAGAGAGAGAGAGAGAGGGGGGGGAGTTGGGAAAAGACATGATAGACGGAAAAATATTTCAGGTACTGAAGAAGATACGAAAAGCAATTTTATTACGCAAAAGGAAGAGGAAGGAGAAGAATTCAAAGAAGCGGATATCCGGAACGTTTACAGAAGAATGAAGTAATCAATAATTCCTTGGACTACTTTATTATTTAAGAAGAAATATTGTGGAAGAGAGACTGAGTGAAGGTAACGTTCTAAGGCAAATTATGGACGTCCACCATTATTTAATATTTCTGTCAGTCCTAACACGAAAGTGCTTTTCTCACTGGAATTGGAAGTCTGAGAAGCGATTAACATGTTTTCATATCTTGAATCTTCCCCTCCTCTTCCATCCCCTCCTCGCCACCACGGCTGCATTGTAAACAATTTTCGATTTCTATTCTTTTCTGGTTGGTTGCCGCTAACAACGCGAGTTTCGAAATGAGGTTGGTTTTGAGTGTCTCTTCGATCTGGGTAAATGGTTGCTATTAATTATTCAAAGGCAAAATCGTTAGTCTCTCTCTCTCTCTCTCTCTCTCTCAGTGATGGAAGACGCTCTTCAGCATTGTACTGATCGCAACTGACCCACATTGCCATTAGAGAACGTTGTGAACTTCTGAATGTGATTAGTTTCGTCTCCGCCATGACCCATCTCTTCCTCCTCCTTATCTCCCTTCCAGACAAAGACTTCAGTAAAGGGAGAATAATTCAAGTGGTAATAATGAAAGTACCCCATTCTTCGTCTAAGGACAAACGTCATTTACTAACTCACATCCCCCAATTCCTTTCCTTCAGGACCACCTGCTGGCCTACGGACGGAAACTCAGAATCGATTTTACTGCCACGAGCTTTTCCAAGACCTCCCTAGCACCGTCCAGGGAACTGGGAACTAGGCAGGTGCTAAAACCTTCATGGATGCACGCTCATCAGCATATGGGCGGGAACAAAAGCGAAGGTTCGCAAATGGAGAGAATTTCAAGACGAATGGGATCAGCTAGCAAGATGAATGAAATCTCTGACGCCAGCATTAAGGTGTAGATTTTGGTCGAAAGGCCGTACAAGGCGGAAACAAGTAGGAAACGTTTAATACAAAACCGAATTGCACTCTTTCTACTTCCTATTACTCCATAGCATAGAATTAGAACACATTTAGCCAGTTTTATTTTCAAATAATCAAAGTTAACGAAAATACAAAAACATTGCTTATGTTGCATGCCAGCATTTTCCTATTCTTTTGAATAATTGTTTGAAATATGTAGAAAGGCTTATGTGTTCGTCGTTCATGTGGTTTAATTTTGACGGTATATATCAGAACACAGAAATATAAGTAAATAATTATTTATTGACTTATTTCGGATATTTCGCTGGTGTTAAAACCAGCGTCTTCAGAACACAAAAATACAATTTGTCACACGAGACTATAACAACATGGCGTAATCAACGGACTAGTTTAACAAAATTGCAGCAACAATACAAAGACTAAAGTCCTAATTAGGCACCCCTCTATCTAAAAAAAAAAAAAAACGAGAGAAATAGCAGGTACTAGTTATGTCTTAAGATGACTGTCTCCAAATTCCGAGTATGAAACATACTCCGAATATGGCTGTATAACTTTGCCTAAGATTTACGCGTTTCGCTGTCAAACATCTATCGCATCATTATCAAGATAATGCATTAGGAAGAAAAAAGACAAAATGCTTTGGAGATAAAAAAAAAATCATTCCGAAGATGAGACCTCCGTCAACCATGCGATGCACATAGTACACTTGTTATGTAGCCCATTAGTTTGTATGGCTCTTGGTAACCGTTAGCTTAGAAAACATCTCATGCATTTCCTGAACCGACAAGTGACTTCCAAATATCTTCCAAAATGAGCATTTCGTTCTTTATCACACGTCTGTGGAATTTCTGATATGTAGCTTCGATATCATAACGTGTAAGCATTAGGACATTCTTCATGTCAATATAGACACTTAAATATTTTCAGTTCTACAAAAGATAAGTGTTCTTTTTCAAAATATTCCGATAGATAACATGGTCCTCTCCAAAGTAATGAAGATAACCATCAATGTCCCACTTCTACTCTATTTGAAGGCACTCAACTAATTAACGACCGCCAGTATGGATTCCGCCAATGCCGATCAACAAAGGATCAGTTCACCATTGAAAAGTTTTACAAATCTCATGTGGTTGCGTCACCATCGTTTCTCCTGTCACGTGACTTTTGCAACTGGGTTGCCATCTTTCTTGCAAGACATCTGTTGAGTGTGATGGTCGACGGCTCCTATCTTCTAATTATGAAAGCAATGTCGTAGTGCTGCAAGATTCTCTCCTCTCACCCACCCTCTTCTTTCTATATATCAATGACTTGCTCCAGTTGATC
This sequence comes from Typopeltis vanoorti, assembly GCF_054136105.1. Classification (NCBI taxonomy): domain Eukaryota; kingdom Metazoa; phylum Arthropoda; class Arachnida; order Uropygi; family Thelyphonidae; genus Typopeltis; species Typopeltis vanoorti. The sequence continues at coordinate 134,307,060 of NC_143549.1, forward strand.
ACCAATCCAATGCACAGTTCACTGCATTCCTCCTTCTCGCTTGATATACCTTGTAACACACGAATCACTACAACGTATAGCCCAATATCCTCTGCAACTCTAAATTCTGATCTCTAAACCATTCTTCTATGGGGGCTCCGATAATATTGTCAATTTCAACGTCTGCAAACACACATTTCTGCCTTATTTTCCACCAAAAAATCAACCATATTATCCCAGCCTTACGTTTGACAACCCAAATCTCTAGGCAAGATGAGATCTCTCTTTCTCTTTCTCTCTCCTTGGAATTACTTTCACGTTAAGACTCTCTTGGCATAAATACAGTATAACCATTGGCTCCTCCTGCACTCTGAAAAAAATAGGATTCCTCTTTCGCTCAAAACATTAGTTTACTTTTAAATAGTGCTACTAATCTTTACAAATCATAAATCTGCCCACCCAAAAATGCTCACACATTTTGGATGTCTGCAAGAGCTCCCTAAATTACTCTGCGCAACAACAGAGAGCAATCAGACTGATTTATGATACCTCGCTTACCAATTTTTCAAGCTGCTTTTGCACAGGCATTTAGTTTCTGCTTATGTATTCTTCTATTGCAGTAAAACCTGATATAACGGACTAATTCGGGCAAGGGGAGGGGGATGTCCGTTAAATCCGAAAGTCCGTTATATAATAAAGTAGATTTTCCAAATGTAACGGCTGGCACGCGTTAAAACTGCCGCAGAAAGTCACGCCACGCGACAAAAGTGTGATTGGTGTGATCACGTGATAATTATTCGCCGAACATGTTTTATGAGCGGTGACTCATTTATGTCGGCTAAATTACTACGGTGTTTTTCCAACATACGATGGCCTATTCGCCATCGAATAGGCCATCGTATGTTTGTTAAAAATAATAATAAAAATAAAAATAAAAATTTGTTAAAAATAACAGGAAATGAATAACCAAAAATAATCTGTTAATTTAATTATAAGCAAATCTTGGTTAAAAGCATTTTAAAATTAACAGGGTGTTAATTTTCACATGTGATATACGGACCGACCGGAAATTTTGTCCGTTTAATCGGAAGTCCGTTAAATCGAGGTTCGTAAAATCGAGGGCTTACTGTACTATTGCCATGGTAAACGCTCACCAGAAGCAGCATCAATATTCCCCCCCTCTCTCTCTCAAATCCATTGAAACGCGTGGAGCAGTCACCAAACATCCACTTCACAGTCCAACTCCTAACCCACAGAACAAGTTCCATGTATCAGCCTAACATAAAAAAAAAGATCTCCAATACTTCTGGGAATGCTAGCATAGGTTAGATTAGCAGTTGTTTTGTAACAAAGAAAGATGAGCAGCAACGTTGTTTACAATCTGAAACATTAGTCAAGTCTTACTTTTCCTGTACTCACGGAACGCTGTGACTTCGAATGGTCATCAGCTTCGATGTCTTATCTTAAATGCGTCCATGCCAAACAAGAAAGAAGGCCTCATTCTTCATGCTGCTATCAATCGCATTCGTACCGTACGAATAACTGTTTTTATAAATCTTCAAAGCTTCTCTTTTGAGTGCATTATCCTGATGATGCGGTCAGAGATGGATAATGTAACCCGTAGATATTTTCTTCGTTTTCATACTAATTTTTTTAAGTGAGTGTGTGTGTTCTTGTTATCATATACCGTAAATCATTCTCTTATATACTTTTAATCAGGAATACCAAGATGGTTTCTGTGATATGTTTTTAACAGAGATGCTCAAAAATCATGATTAATCCACTCACATTAGCACCTAATCATAACAGAGTGTAGTACTTAGGTGTGTTTTTCGTGTTTTTTCTGCCTCTTTGTTCACTTCTTGACTACGTTTGTTTTGATGTGATAGATGAATATTGCTAGTGTTGCGATAGAGAACGATTGATGAGGAACAGCGTCATGAAATTCTAATCACATGAAAATCAAAAGGAAATTTAGAAGTGATGAGCATTACAAGTTGTCATAACAACCGCTATAACATATTCATTATATCTGTATATGTGCTTGACTATTTGAGTGGAGAAAAAAAAAACAATTTTTAGGGATGAAAAAATCTTAACTGTTTCACGCTCCTATTCACGATAGGATTCGAATGGAGATCGTTCCATGCTGTAGGAGATGTAACAATTGGAACGATTCTTCCCTATTGGAGATAAGATTTCTGTCTGATTTCTAATTAGGTATAATTTAGAGGGTATTTTTGAAATAAACGAATGATATGCTTGCTTCCCACTTTGTACTATTGCAGAAAACATTCAGCTCTATTCATTAATATCATGTAATCATTTTGCATTAAAATTTCTGAATTAATGCTTCAAAGTATCAGAATAAAAATGGCCATCTACTCATTATTCTCTAAATCTCATAAAAGTTGATTTTAACAATAATTCTGTCCACAGGATCAGCCTGAGTACAGGTCTCAAGTAGTGTACATATTAATGTTTATTTTATTTAATGAACGATGATTTCAACGCCACCTTACGAAACTAATATCACATTATTTTGTAAACTGCGTGTGTTCTCGTCTAGTTTCAGGAACAAAAACTACCACACTCGTCTGAGATTGACTAACTCACCATCAGTTGGAAAGCTCTGATAAAAGCTCTTTGGGTCCGCAATTTGAACTCAGGTCCTTCCAACCAAAAGGTTTCGCCGAAACCGAGTGAGTTACGGAGGTTCATTATTAATGTTGGATGTTGCTATGCCTACGAATGCTTTAATTAATCTCTTACTATTCAGAAGAGGGAAATAGAAAAATGGGACAAGCACATTTTTAAGCGCCCAAGAGAGGACAATATTGTTGATCGTCTGAATTCCCTTTCTTTTCTTGTCTTGAAGAGGTTTACAAGAATGTGGATAACATTTATCTCGTAAAAACGTATAAGTAAAACAAAAATTACATTGGAATGACACTAGCTGGAATCATCAATGTTTATACATCCCTAAATACTCCGATCGATTTTTTCCATTACATTTTCTATTACTGCTTTGCTATTCGATGTTGCACTTCAGTATCATTTATTCATTCACTCGACTCGGAATAACAAAAAAAAAGAGATTAATCCTATTATAGCGTTCGTTACTGATAGCTTCTTCAGCGAACGTAATTCCCGCTGTATTCGAAGAAGATTTATAGTTCTAAAAAAAGACATCTTTTCACAGTTTAAAACAAAATTTAATTTTCGCCTTCTCATCTTACTTTGTTAAATTAATTTCCATCGGGATTTTTTAGCAGTTCTGCGTTTAGTTCGGAGTTATCTTGCAGCAGCCACATGTTTTGTTTCTCTCTATGACACGTTAAGTAAGTGGTGGCTTGCGTAATTTTGTCTTTTCCCCCCTAATATTTAAAATAACGACGAAAGACAAAGAGAGGAAGATAGAGCTAAGTTGTACCTGAAGGAATTCGATAAATGGGTGCTACATAGATGGCTAAATTAGTTCAAGAGGAACAGAAAATTTGTTTTATTAAGATAATATCCAATCGTTCTCTGTTTTTACCACGAATTTCTTTTCTAAAATGACCTCGACACACTCATCTGTATACACACACACACAGCCTTACACTATTCGTGCTTGCAGTTCGTTCATCATTCGATTGCTCTTCCATTTAAGATGACTGCAACATCTCCTTCATTCACTTTTCCTCAAAACAAAATGTTTACTTATCTTGGGATCTAGTGAAAAACAACTCTCTCTTTGATTCCCGCTGGGATGTGGGATTCGTTGTACAACGTGTATGTGTCTATCTACGTTGTGATGCTGTAGGAAAGTCGTCGTACCCGATACCACAGCTCACCTGACTAACTGCTGTTGCTGCTGCTGTTGCTACTACAGACAGAAGAACATAGAAAGGCAAAAGACAGTTCGAACGTAGCGTGGTTTCGGTCTAAACACAAACAGTGAAAGGCAAATGTGTGGGCGAATTCCCCTGTTGGGATAAAGAGAGAAAGAAGAAATAAATGAGTTGCTCAAACAATTGACATGAAATAAACCCAAATAAACGAACTGGCTCTGATAGACAAATAGGGGATGCTCAAGAAGCTCATGTTCGAATAAAAGAAAGATTGTAGACATGTATCGAAGCGATAAAGCAGTCTTTATCGCTTCGATTTGTCCAAACTATTCACGTATATTGGCGTTGATTATTAAATTAGGCTTCCGGATAAAAATGCCATCTAACAGAAGAAGAATAATAAGAAGAAAAGTAGACATCTTAGATTAGTTTATCATTGAGAACAGCTATTTGTAAATGATTGCAATAAAACTGATATTCTTTTCCTAAATTACGATGCTGAAGTATCTGCGTGTGTGTATGTGGGGGGGGGGGGGATAGATAGAGCGATTGTGCAAGTATTAAATCCTATGACTCAATTTTTCATAAACAAATTCAAGGTTTTTGCAAATATGGAAAAGTTGATATTTGCTTTGATAGCTCTTGTAAACTCTTAGCTTACGCACGGTAGTAATTTACGATGCGTTTATGTTTTGTTAGTAAGATTCATGTAAAAATATGACGTCAGTAAAGAGCTTTCGGTTCCCAGCGTTGTTCCGTTTGCGCAGAAATATTCCCTTATTAATTGGATCAGTCCGCTGTCGGAAATGGAGTAATTGCTATTTAAAGCCGAATATTGAACTTTGGTAAAGATTTCTCTGAGGTAGCTAACATTGTTTTTTTTGGTTTTGTTTCTACTTGTATTATTTGCCCTCTATTTGTCTATTTTGCTGGAGAAGGGGGGGGATCTCTATTACTCACTAATTTGAAAGCCTTATAAATGATCTTCACATCCTAGAATGGTTCAAATCCAGACTTTTTCTATCTTTTTTACAAACCAGAGAACACTAATCATTCTTTAAAGGTCTGCATCCTATTAGAAAAATAATTTATTTCTCTTTGAAAATATGAAAGCGTAAGAAATTTGATATCGAATCGTATTTTATAGCAAAGCGTCAGGTAGACGTTTAGTTACATGATTGATAGCCATGGAGTTAAATTTTAGGTAAGCAACCACTAAATATATATATGTGTGTGTGTGTGTAAAGCGCGCGCGCACACACACACACACACACACACACACACACACACACACACACACACACACACACACACACACACACACACACACACACACACACACACACACACACACAGTTATCAAGCATCTCGATCGCTCACTTTATTGAACTTAGCTCAATTATGAATGATTCTTACCTGTCCAGAAGACTCCTCTGTACGCTCGAGAACAAAGTACGTGACCAAAATTCGTCGCTTTCGGTTTTAAACATTTATGTTTGAATCTTGTTAAAAGCAAGAAAGATTGTTATTAGTTCTTAAACATTGAAGGTGGTTAGCCAGTCACATACAGAGGTAGTAACTTTTTTCTGTGTGTGTGTGTGTGTGTGTGTGTGTGTGTGTGTGTGTGTGTGTGTGTGTGTGTGTGTGTGTGTGTGTGTGTGTGTGTGTGTGTGTGTGTGTGTGTGTGTGTGTGTGTGTGTGTGTGTGCGTGCGTGTGTGTGTGTGTGTTTACCAGAGAAATTAAAGTTTTCAAACTCCAACCAAACTAAGTATAAATCAAATGAAATAGTTTTTGCTGTTTCATTTATTATGCCTTCCGTGGATCACAAAAATTACCGATGGTGAAGTTATAACAACGAAGACGTTATACAGAGACCTTAACGAATGAATTAAAGCGGTTTTATATATCCAGTATCTTTGAATGTTTCTGTTGCATTCTTTAATTGAACATCAATAAATTATTTTTCATCTCTTAACATTTTCTGAATTTAAGGAAAACGAGATCCCACGGATCTATGTCTTCCACGTAAGGATTAGGGACTAGTAATTCTTGTTTCTGATTCTCAGATATATCGAAATTTAATCATGGACAAGACACATGTTTGAAATGAATGAAGCAGGCGAAATGATAGGTAACCATTACTTCTCAGTTATCAACGTATTCAGACAATTTTAGATACAATGATTTTACACTGCGAGCTATTTTTCATACTCTTATGTACGCGGTTACAGAAGAGAAAAAATTCTGTGCAGTTGTCAATTACATATTTGGTTTAATCCTTTATTCAGCTGTAAGCAAACAAAGTTTGCGCCTGAAATATTTTCAGGACTGGAGCAACTCGTGGTAAAGGTGGGATAAGTTCTGACCTTAGTATCGCATAATGTAAAGCACATATCCTTATGGGTATGTAAAATGCTATGCATTATGGAAAGGATCACTACCCAGACCGGTTTCGACCTTTATTGAGGTCTCATCAGTGGGAGCCAGACCCAGTGGTGGTGATACCAAGGTGGAAGTAATGGAGAAGTCATGCTTTCCTATATGAGTTGCCAAAAGGTGTCACACCTTATTATTAAAATTCTCTGGATTAGAGGCTTAGACTTGGATAAAGGATTAAACTAAATATGTAATTGATAACATAGCCAAGGGGAAAAACTTCCATCTGTGGTTGTCTTTTGATTCTTACAGAAAGTTCTCTTTACCTGTGCGACTTCCACTCCAAGATATGTTTCTATTTGTGCTAGTATGGGTTCATCATACTTTGTAACTCAATTTCGTCTATATTATTCCAATTATTATTATTTTTTTTAGAATTATGGCTTTTATAGATCATAGTTGATGACTTCGTACGATCGCGGCATTTTTTTTTTGAAAATATTACATTTCAAACCACATTTATGACTCTGCATTATTTTCAATAATTGTCCCATTATTGGTGGTGTTAATGTCATAATAGCTAATGCAAAATGAAGAGAAACTACCGAAAATCATCTAACCTTAACTCGACTATCAGGTAAGGTTCTGTCCAGATGTACTTTGCATGTAATACATTTCTTTGGTATAACATTCCTTTGAAGGAAGTGCATTGTAGAAGATTGCATCCCCCTTCAAGAAACAAGTTGTTTAATAAAATGGCACATTTGCTGACCTTCATTATCTAAAGAACTCGATTCGAGACCGAACCAGTAGGTAGCGTATTAGAGTTATTGTGGGAGAAAACCAGGAGAATGAGAGTTATCGATTAGAGTACGATGCTCCGGAAACAAGACCTGAAAGAAGTGAAATAGTTCTACTAAAACAGTATTGATTCGGTGCCCAAGTGCGCCGGAAGTGCACATGATAAACAAGAGGGTAAGAGGACGGAAGTGTCAGGGACGTGCACCAGAATACTGATGAAGTGGAATCTTATTTGAGTTAGCGAAGAAGTAGAACTTCATATCGGCAATATTCCCTCAGTTCTTTTGTTATTTTTTGTGTTTATGGGTAATACAGGAATTCAGGAATAGGATTGGTACCATCAGGTATCCTATAGAATTTTAACTTTCTTTAGAATATTAATGGAAGGTAATTATATCCTCAGTTATATCGCAAACTCAGAGAAATGGAGGTACGCTGATGAAGAATGATCGGGAAAAAAATGTCGGAAGGATTCGCATTAGATTGGTATTTAATCTAAATACTGGTAATTACAGTAAAACCTCGATATAACGGACTAATTCGTGCGAGGAGAGGTGTCCTGTAAATCCGAAAGTCCGTTATATAATAAAGTAGATTTTCCGAATGCGTATGTTAAAAAATTGACAAATTAGCTAATTTACATGTTTTTTACTGATGTAGAAACGTTTATGTAATTAAAATTAAGTACTGAATCTATGAAAAGTTTAATTTCACAGAAACGTTTTCTATATGCACTATTGCGTCTAACCTATGATTTTGAGACTCTACAAAAAAAACAAGTCTGCGATTTGGATCGAAATAAATAAACATTTTCCCGAAAATAAGCTTTAATTATATTTAAAAAACAAATAAACAATGTTCTTAAACACAAAACAAGATTTAAATTTTATAAAAACACAAAATATTTTTCCTATTTATTCGTGTTCGGATGATGACGAATAAATTTTATCCAGAACGGAAGTGACTTTATCCAGACACTTCCGTTTTGGCGTGAGGTTAATGTTCGATGTTAAGGCACTAGGTGTAGGTAATCCTGCTTTGAAAAAACTATCGTTTTTTTTTTTTTTTGAACTTTTGAATTCTGCTGTTACGCCACGCGACAAAAGAGCCAATCACAGCGCGATTGGTGTGATCACGTGACAATCTTTCGTCGAACATGTTTTATGAGCGGTGACTCATTTATGTCGGATAAATTTATGTTGGAAAAAATTACTACAGTGTTTTTCCAACATATGATGGCCTATGCGCCAAAATTTGTTAAAAATAACAGGAAATTAATAACAAAAAATAACCTGTTAATTTAATTATAAGCAAATCTTGGTAAATTTAAAAATTAACAGGGTGTTAATTTTCACACGTGACATACTGACCGGAAATTTTGTCCATTTAATAGAAAGTCCGTTCAATCGAGGTCCGTAAAATCGAAGGTTTACTGTATTCTGCTTATAATAATCTGAAATATGACTCTATTAAGCAAACTGAATTCATTGCTGCAAATATCATACATTCCAATGGGGGATCTATCGGTATGGAAATATTTTCCCCCACTCTTAACGTTCCATTGATGTTATTTATAATCTACTTGTGGTAAATAGTTAAAGAAAAGTGAACGCTTTTCTCACACAAATATTAATGTTCATTTGCTACGGAAAGTATTTAAAAATTTCTATCATCTTATGTCACCATTCATTGTCTGAAAATATACGTAAATTTTGCATAAAAAATCTCAATGTGTTCCTCAAATATTTTTCACAGTAGTTCTTATTTCGTTCGAGATTTCTGTTGATATTTGCACGGGTCATGTTTCCTTGAGTTGCCGAAAGTTTCAGTAATCTTTAGACATAATCACCAAAATAGTCCTAGACAACCGTTATTGCAATGAAGATGTCTCTTTAATACTCACCGTCCTTGGAATTCACTCTCAGACTTGAACTGTTTTAAAATACAATATTGCTCAACTTCTAAAAGGTCATTTTGCCTTAGACATTTAAAAATATGCAATTAATTAAGAAAATAAAAAGAATATATATATATATATATATATATATATATTAATTTCATAGTTTGCTATATCCGCACTGCATGTATTTTACATTCTTAGATATGTGAAGAGCCAAAGGCTTCAATTCGGCGACATATAACTTGTTTAAGTTAACAAGTTATATGTCGCTGTTTTACATTCTGTTTGTCTGTCTTGGGGGATAAAAAAAACCGGAGTATATATTTATAGATGAACCTATAAATATATACGAGGGGGTGCTGAAAAGTTTTGATAAACACCTAGAACCATGATAAAAACGATATTAAAGCAACTGATATAATCACAAGAAGGAACATATCTTAAAGCCCTTTTATTCCCATTTTTCATCAAATTGTAATCATGTGTTCGTTTTCTTTTAGGATATATAAGAAGACATGTCAATTCCTTCATGGTGATTATCAAAACTTTTCAGCACACCCTCGTCATGTCTCCCTGCTATGGTTTTATCATTTTAAATAATCAGTTATATAGTTGAATCGGCAATAAAATTCTTCATCCGATTTGGGTGTCTTTGCAAGAGGGCAATTCTTCTACGCTGCTCTGTTTGCTGAATTCAATTTTCCATCGCTTCTGTTACATCTTTTGTGTTCGTGACAGTGTTGACCAATCTTTCTGATTTTTATTCGTTTTTCAGATTTCTATATTAAATCATTCTAATATTTCTGAACCATATCACACGAAGCAGAACAAAATTCAACAAATATTGTGATTTACACTTTTCAAGTCTTGAAGAAATATTTTAAATTTATTTTTGTCTTTCATCTAACATTACAATTAGAAAAGCAAGGATAAGACAAATTAAAAAAATATAGTGAGATTTTAATGAAATGGAACGAGAGTAAATATAAAAACGTAAAGGCAATTTGTTTCATCAGATCTTAAAAAAAAAAAAGAACATGTGAAAAGTCAGTATTTATTATTTATTATTTCTAGGCGTAAATATTAGCGTGATTGTCTTTTTTTTTCTCCCCTGATCCTAAAACAATAACAGATGAGAATAACATTTCGGTTTTCCTACAGGCAGTTTGCATTTTTTTTACAATCATAATGTAAAACGCATTTCAAAATATGCAAATCACTTGGTGGCGCTTTCTGGACTGTCGAGTTGCATAGAAAAAAAATCTTTTTGAATATTTCAATGGTTTCATCATATGAATGAGTTCCAACATCATCATAATACATGTAAAAGCGAATATACATAGTCGCTTTTACAGCGAATCGTAAAGCTGTAAACAATAAAGTGGATAATCCACTTTATTGTAATCAGCTCATAGGAGTTGACCACGTCTGACTTCAAAAACTGATGACAGTAAGTTGTTTGCTGTGTAATTGTCAGCAGAAGAGATTCGTTAACTTCATAGGATACGTTCGACTGCATAGGATAAAATGAGCGCCGAAAAATGTAAAAACTTGTTGCAAGGTCATCATAGAATCTGATGACCTTGAGAAAACGTTCGGAGATGTTCATTTTTTCTCTCATATCGTTTTTACTTTTTTTTTTTAATTTCTCATGGATATTAGGGACGATATTTTTGGTCATTACTTGTAGTTTTAGGTACCCAATTTTACATCATAATCAAAGAAAATAATATTTCATTGTGTTTATTCATGGACTTTAAAGAAAGTGGCACAACTATTATAATGGAGATCACAATAAAGATATTTCAGTATTAGAATATTGCTATATCTCACGAGCAACAGTAATATCTGAACGTACAAACAGAATGTTTAGCATTACGTTGATAAAGCCATAAAGAGCAAACCGTCTACGATCATTTGAAACATGGCCAATTCAGTGAACAAAATAATGACCACACACAAGAGAGAGTGGTTAACATTTATTCCACGTACAATGTCTGGGAAGAACACTTGGTCGAACAAAATTCGATTTTCTTTCTATGCTCTTTGTTTTTTTGGCCACGATATTTCTTTATTTTCTCCTTAGATGCTCGTTTTTGTGTATCTCAGACGTCAATAGAATGCATTGTGTTCATAATTCTTAAGTTGCCTTGTTCATTTTTTATGTATTTCGTCCTGTGCCAGCTCGTGCCTGAGACATTTGTATGCGATCCGTGCGTAAGTGGCATTGTCCGTGGGACTTGGCGTGTAGCTTTACAGATAGAAATTTTGTATTGCTTCTCTTCCCTGTTTGCTGCTTATTCTATTCTGTACAGCGATGAACCAAAAACCAATGTTTAGAGTGCGTATACAGTGCAATAATTCCTATGAGTAGAATGTATTCTCTCTCTCTCTCTCTCTCTCTCTCTCTCTCTGTTGCCTATACGATAGATCCCATCTCCATTTTTTCTATTGGCGATGAAACATCATGCGTATTCCTCCAAGTTAATTTATTATGATTATTCTAGTTTTCGTTCCCTACCCTGCGCTAAATAGTATCTTGTACTTAAAAGAAATATTTTATTTTTTATCTGTATTTTATTCTAGTGCTCTGTATTATGGGATACATGGAAAACTTGGTGATTTCAATTATTCGCATTATACAAGCAGTAGTGAATACAGCGATGTTTGTGTACTTTTTTAAAAATCAGTTAAAATTAAGAATATAATATAGACCCAAACATAACAAAAAATAATGAATTTTTTTAAAATTCAGAGTATCTTTTAAGATAATTATATACCATTTTATTACTTAGGAATAAGAAATAGAATTAGGACAACTGCGTTGAGGATGATTGATTCCAGAGGGTAACAGATGGCAATGCTGTAGCCAATGAAGTTTTAACTGAGGCTCAGCTATTATGGTTATCCCGCTATGACCAGAGCGTATAGCTCAATAACACCTCATCCACACGTTTTCTTTTATAGATAATGGGAAATATGAAAAGCATTCTTGCTTCACCCATCTAGCCAAAAAAAAAAAAAAAAGTTAAGACTGTAAAAGTAGACTATCGTCTATTTTAACGAGTTCTTTTGATGTTTGTAAGTGATATTTCGAGAGTTATTTTCAAAATGGGAGAATTAAAATAAAATAAAAATGGTTTAGAAGAAGAAAACATTTTTAGAAGAAAAGGTAGGGAATAAAAAGCATACGAAAGTGAAAGATAAAAGGAATTGCACACCAGAGGAAAAAAAAAACAGAAGAAAGAAATAGGATTTGGAAATGAAAATAGAAAAACGGAGAAGAAATCTTTGCAGCAGACGTTTACTTGTCCCTGGTGTCGTGTGCAAATTCAGGCTAATGAGACTTCATGAAATATTCAAACACCGGGGGAGTTTTCAGAACACTGCCGATCGAACTTGGTGCTGGTGGCTGTGCGGACCTTCGCGTGCTTCAGTAACAAGAGAGTGCACGGCACGAACACCGAATCACCCTGCAGGCTACGCAGTCACCTCCTGAGATTCATTAACCTGACCGACAAGGCCTGTTTCGTAATGAGAACTCAATGGAAACATCTTCTCCACTGAAAGGTCCGTCCATCTGCCATTGTTCGTGTGCGCACGCGCGGTTACTTACAGGACGGTAAGGGCAACAAGATATTACCACGCTATGTAGGCACGTTCGCGGACATGTTTCTGCGTTTCGTACGTGATCGCAGAGAAACGAGATTTCCAAATGTACCGGATTACATTCGATGGTTTTAAGATTTCCGTCTTTTTTTTTTATAGTAAGAAAACACACTCTCTAAGCAGCTCACTCTCATTTATTTCATTTCTTATTTCTTACTGCTCTTTCTGGAATCAAAAACATGACGGTTATCGACAACTAATTTTGGAAACAACGATAAAAATTTGAAAGAGTTATGGAAAATCTCTCCTTTAAAATAGAAACAATTTGAGCTTAATAGATGGAAAGAGAATACACATATACAAAGAAAAATGTTAACTTCTGCAAATTTGTACAATTGAACCCATCACTAGCGAAGTCCATAATCAAATGGAGGCAGTTTTGCATCGCCTCCATTTTATTGTGGAAAGACGGGCACAATATCAAATATTTTTCATCCGCAGCGGTCGTTTTATAACTTTATATATTGAAAATATTTCGTTACTGAACTGGGATTATGTCGACCATATGTGTGTGTTGTAGTGCTGTTCTTTTGATCTCTCTTTCGTTTGTTCATTGGTTTTTTGTTTTCTCTTTTTTCTTTATAGATTTTTACAATTTTTAAAAACGGCAAGCAAAGTAAGACATTACTTTCCGTATAACAATATCGTTCGTAGGCAGTTTTCGGTATTGAGACTACATTGTAACATAAAGAGTTTACTAAAAAATAAACAAATAAAAAAAAACAGATTTATCAGTTGTGAAGTTATCAAAAACATCTAATATGTGTAATTTATCGTTAATAGGCTTTGGTTGTATAAAACGTTTATGTACCATTATCCCTGATGACGTAAATCTTACGACGCACGAAACTTGTCGGGTTTTAATTTGTTTATTTTAAATAAACTCCTTATTTATATTACAATGTGGTCTCCATACCGAAAACTACTTACAGAACTGCTTAACGGCAGAAACCTACGTGTAATATCTTTTGTAGTTTTTGAGTAAAAAACCCGGAAAAAATAATTAAAGCAACATACATTTTTGGAATTTTATGCATCGGAATTTTATGCATAAATAAACAACTGTAGCTGGCTCCGCATTCACAAAACAGGGTCAGTTACGGAGCACTGCTTTCCAAACTCCTTAATGCCAGTTCAGAAACAGAAATAGATAGAGATAGATAGATGGATAGATAGATAGATAGAGAGAGAGAGAGAGAGAGAATCTAATTGATTAATAATCCCGCACCATTGACTCTGTGCGGGATGACACAGACTTATTTTTTACTCTGACCTTATCTATAAATACTTCCACTGGCACTGTTCAGCTGAGCTTGCATCTGTGCTTTCTCCACTCAACTCACACGTAGTTTAAAACTTTGAACCTATACCAGCTCTCCTTCCCCTCATCTCATTGAAAAAAAATACTCAACGTTCCATATAAATTACAATTTTCTCCTATTTACCTAAGACACCGCCTACCTTTTAATTTAGAAGTAAATATATTGAGTTCCACATTCTATTTGACTTTCTCTGTGGTACATAATATGTAATATTGGAGTTATAGCGATATAATTCTATATTACCCAATGAAATTGATTATTATCGTTAATTTTTGTAACTATATCATTAAAGTTTATATGACATGTTTTAGTTTACGCAAACGTTCATACTAATATACTATAATATACATTTATCCTTATTTATTAATGATCCAAACACCAGCGTAATACATAAAACAAATCAAACAATTCTGTCAGTGTCTTTCAGAAATGATGGACATGGTGAAAGCTGGTTCCAGCTCTTACCTTATATACCTTATCTTTCAAGTACCCGTGCATTACATCGATAGTTCGTATTGTGCATATTATTTATTGGGAATCTTCCTTGAATTATTATAAATATAAAACATAATGCCTGTTATGGTTGTCAGGTTGGAAGATTTGGAAGATCGATTCTTTTCTTCAACCAGCAGGCCATGGGTTCGAATTCTACTGCAGACATGGATGTTGGTGAATGGCTTAAGCGGTACATTTATTTCATCGCCCGATATGAGACCACCATTCTGTTTATTGGAGACTTAAAATGATTTGGAAACAAGTGTCATGTTCGATCACTGGAGTAAGGTTTACAGATCATGTAATTTATAGCCACCCACAGTATTCAAGCGTGCTATGGATTTCCCCTTCGTAGGTAATGACATGCATAAAAATAATAACGCGGCAAAATATATAGCGATATCAATAACATCAATGCTCCTTGTAAAACATTCTGGTTCGTATTGCTGCATTATCACGTGTCAAGGCACGTGGTATTTGATTTGCGTATTTTTTTGTCTTTTTAAAAAATAAAAAATAAAACCAAAAACATATTTGCATTGAGTAGATGTTGTAATAGATATGGTATGACGTTCAGCAATAAAAAGATAAAGACAATGAAAATAGGCAGAATCATTGAAAATGTCAACTGTGTTGTGAATGGAGAACCTGTGGAACAAGTAAAGCATTCAGTTACTTAGGCAGGATTTTTTAGTGAAGATGGTAAATTAAATATGGAAATAGATTGCAAAATCAACAAAGCTGGTACGGTAGGAAGTCAATTGAATAAATTCATATGGAATAAGAGAGAAATTAGTCAAAACACTAAATTAGCTGTATACAAGACAGTGTTCAAACCATGGAAAGACTTTTAATGGGATTATATTGATCAAGTGCATATAATAAACAACTAAGTTATACCAACTAGTTTCACCAACTAAGGCTGTTGGCATCTTCAGGGTACATAACTGATGTAAGGCACTAAAAAGTAAAAAACTGTTACAAACTATAATCAACCGATTCCAATTATATTAAACAAAGAACAGAGCGCGTACAATACATTCATAAAGCGTGGATGATATCACTTGTTGTCATTTAGGAGCGTTCTATAGTTGGCACTATAATTCAGTTCTGGCGAGTTGAAGGATCTAATAAGGGTCGTCCAGATCACGGGAAAGATTAGTCCTTGGTTCCTGTTAAGGTTTTGTATACAGCGAGCAACTGTTGTGGCCTCATTAAAAATTCGGGAGCGGAAGTCCTCCTCCATGTAAGGAATTGTGCTTCTATCCCACTCTATGGTATGGTTCGTTCTTGAGAAATGAAAAGCTAACCCCGATTTTTCTTCTCTGTTATTATTGACGTCACCTATGTGTTCTTTTTGCCTAATTTCAAGGCTCCTTGAAGTTTGGCCAATGTAATTCAAGCCGTAACAGCATATTTGGAGAAAGGATGGCTATCTTTTGGAGATCTTAAGAATTGTCTAATCGTTTCTGTGGGTTTAAAGGCCACTCTTATTTTATGTGGTCTAAGGAGTCTAGCAATCTTATTGGAAACTGTTCCTAAGTATGGAATGACGATGGTAGAAATATAACGTACATCATCTTGTTGTCTTTGTCGGGGTTCAGAGAAAAGTATCTTGTGGACGAGTCTTCGCGGAAATCCATTCATGGTAAGGTTGGTAGATATCAGGGATAGTTCTTCCTGGAGGTCTTGTTGATCTGTTGTAAGGAGAGAGGCACGGTTCTTCAATGTGTGTACCATGAATGGATTTCCTCGAAGACTCGTCCACAAGATACTTTTCTCTGAACCCCGACAAAGACAACAAGATGATGTACGTTATATTTCTACCATCGTCATTCCATATGTGGGGACAGTTTCCAATAAGATTGCTAGACTCCTTAGACCACATAAAATAAGAGTGGCCTTTAAACCTACAGAAACGATTAGACAATTCTTAAGATCTCCAAAAGATCAAGAAGCCTTGAAATTAGGCAAAAAAAAACACATAGGTGACGTCAATAATAACAGAGAAGAAAAATCGGGGTTAGCTTTTCATTTCTCAAGAACGAACCATACCATAGAGTGGGATAGAAGCACAATTCCTTACATGGAGGAGGACTTCCGCTCCCGAATTTTTAAGGAGGCCACAACAGTTGCCCGCTGTATACAAACACTTAACGGGAACCAAGGCCTAATCTTGCCCGTGATCTGGAAGACCCTTATTAGATCCTCCAACTCGCCAGAACTGAATTATAGTGCCAACTATAGAACGTTCCTAAATAACAAGTGATATCATCCACGCTCTATGAATGTATTGTACGCGCTCTGTTCTTTGTTTAATATAATTGGAATCGGTTGATTATAGTTTGTAACAGTTTTTTACTTTTTAGTGCCTTACATCAGTTATGTACCCTGAAGATGCCAACAGCCTTAGTTGGTGAAACTAGTTGGTATAACTTAGTTGTTTATTATATGCACTTGATCAATATAATCCCATTAAAAGTCTTTCCAGAGCTTTTTGGTCAAGAAAATTAAACGTTTTTTAACATAGTGTTAAAACCAGTTTTAACTTATGGATCTGAGAGCTGGATCAGAAGTAAAACACTTGACCAAAGACTAGAGACCACAGATATGAGAGTCCTGAGAAAGATTAGAGGCGTGAACAGATGGCATCAATGGCAATATCATATTAAAAATGAGGATATTAGGAAAGAACTTGACATTGTCAGCATTCAGGAATGCGTTAGAAGAGCTAATCTCAGGTGGTATGGTCACTTAAACAGAATGGGCGAGGAAAGAGTAGCAAAACAAGTTTTCTATGCCAAGTTGGCAGGTAAAAGACTCAGAGGAAGACCAAGATGTAGGTGGATTGATACTGTACAAAGTGCTTTAGACGATAGAAATATAAGATCTGATAATGTTGGAGTCTTGACAAGTAACAGACTGATTTGGAGGAAAATTGTAAATAGGAAGTTAGCAATGATGTAAATTTTTCATGTAGTGCTATCGTATCCTGTACATCCCTTAAGGGTACATGGCAGGAATTTGATGATGATGATGATGACATATTTACATAGTAATTAGATCCCATTCAAGGAGGATCAATGCATCCTTCTTAGTGCATTTGATCATAGTCTAGGTTTGAATTGGCGGAAAGTATTTTTTTATGCATTGCTTGAAGACAATTTGTAAAACTTAAATAGAAAATTATTATAAGGTAGAATTATTTTAATGCATTCTTATAAGTAACCACTACTTATCTATTTCATTTCTTTACAATTTCATGGTTTTTACTATTATAATTATACAAAAGAAATTAAACTAAATATGGATAACATAATTGAATGTTTTCCATATTTTAAAGATATTTTCTGGGAGTTTGTATAAAATGGTTATCAACACCCTTTTTTTTAATTTATATTCATTTCACAAATAAATCTCGCAACCTATTCACACTGTTTTCACCACATCATTGTTTTTGAATGCAAATTAGCAATGTCTTTATACGAAGCTACACTCCGATGTAAATCAACTACTTATTAGCTATTTAACTACTCATTCACAATGGCTTCATTTGTTCAGATTAACTTGTTAGTATTCAAAAAAAAACATTTTTGATATGCAGTCATATTGAATTATACACTTGAAAGAAAGTATTTCTGGTTTCACACGCAGTAAAAAAAATCTGGATATTGCTACATTAATTGGAAATATATGATCATATTCTGGACATAAACTTACTAGCTTAACTTCGTTTTCTAAGGTATTGTTTAGTTGATGAGATATAATGAACATCGAATACACACTAGAGCAATGATTGCAATTCTTGCGAAATAAATGAATTACTAATAAAAAAATAGCTGTACTAAGTACGTCATTCTTCTTTACATTTCCCTAAACGTGTGTTTAAAACTGATACAACTAACTAGAAGTAAAAGGAATTTTTATTCCGCAGAAAAATTAAAAACTGTATGAAAATATTCGCTAGAATATTATCATACAGTTTTGAGTTTAATAGTTATATGAAAACGAAGATATCATTTGTCTTATTTGAAATTTCCATATTTTGCATTTTCAAGGATATTACGGTTCACATGTATCGGATTGATTCTGTTTCGTTTTCTGACATATAATTCTAAACGTCATCGATGCGCAAAGATGTATCCACATCATTAGAAAATAAATGGAACAACCGAACATCTCAAAGATTTAAATGAATCGAATAATATTGAAATTATCTGGTAACTAAAATGTTAAGAAAATTGAAGAGTCAGGAAGAAAAAGGATATAATATTGAAGAAGAAGACAGAGAAAAACCGAATCGGATAAGCAAACTGATTGAATTATCATCTATAGAAGATATTCCACTAAAAGTGAGAAGAAGATCTCTTTATATTTTTCCATTGGATTTACTTATATTATTTATTGCGAAGTTTCCCACACGTAGGTAATTAAATTTATCCTACATTATCGAGGTAATTGGAAACTTCTCATTTTTGCGAATTCCATTTTATGACTCAATTCCTTGAAATTTGTTTGTAATTTATTTAAATACGAGTTTCCAATACTTATCAAGTCAAAGTACAGACTAAGCTTTAAATTATACTTAACAACTATAAAATGTCACGTAGAATATAGAAACTAATTCTACTCATCATTTTAAAACTTTCCAGTTGATATTTGCATTATTTAATGCACATTTAAATCCATATTCAAAGAACATATTCTATTGAGTTTAAAGACATTCTTCCTCATTATTTCGGCTCAGTTTTAATTTAAAAGAAAAGAATCGTGACAAATACACAATTTTTATTTCTATAATTCTAATATAATGGCGAAAGGAATACCAATTTTATAAAATAACACATTTCATTTAATCACAACTGAGAAAAAAGCAAGCAGCCACTACAATGAAAGTATTGAATGAGATAAACAAATGCATTCATAATTTTGGTTATGACGCATGTCTCTTTACTGCTCGCTGTGTGACAATCAATTAAACTGTAATCCTACTGGATAGGGTAAATTATCCTAAATACAGAAAATAAATATTTCAAACCCATCGCAGTTTGAAGAGAGAAGTTTCGGTAATTTTTCTTCTGTGAATAGCATTTATATTCAATTTTCCGAATGCTCACTACACCCAAGTAAAATCCCAAAATGATAACTTCATATACTTCAAACTAGTTGGAAAGAGGTTTTTACCTCTATAGGATATACGCAACACACTATTTTCCAGGCAGAATATTTTCTCTATAATTCCACGGCAATTTATGGAAATTATTTTAATCCCTGCTCTTATAATTGTTATTAGAGCTCGTAAACGAAGTTCGTCCACATAATCTTTTCCCTTAGTGTTGTAGATCCGCTGGTTTTCTGAATAAGGGCTGTAATTTGGCATTGCAGAAGTTTCAAAAGTGGGCGCACACCAACTTGCTCTCTAAATATGATGGCATCTCTTTCCACCACTTGAAAGAGGTTTTTCTCAAGGACAGAGAGGTTGCCCCAATGCCGTCTGCTGGCTTCCCATTGTTTCTCGAGTCAGATATTAATATCACGGCTCGATAAATAAGGAATAGTTGGAGGTGTTTTTCCTACAAGTTAACTCTGACGTCAAACGAGGACTCCTCCTGAAGGGCGTGGTTTCCAATAGCAACCAGCCAGTGAGTACCTCGTTTCCTAAGGTAAGAATTGCAGGAATGTCGATTTCTGGGTCGTGCTGAGCAAACCTCGCGCAGCTGAGAGTAGTCCTGTCACCCGCCGTTCGCCAGTGTCGGTTGACCGTCGTTCCTGCGGATCCGCACTGCGTTAACTGCTTCAGATACAGGTAAGGCAGCAATTAAAGAATCCTAATAGGAAAGTTGTTGATTGTGGAATACAGGGCATACAGATAACGTTTATCACATTGCCTGTACACGTAGCTTCACTGCACAGCATATTTGTATACAGTGAAGCTATCCCACGAACTTTAAGTAACTTTTCAGCACAGCTTTAAACCCATGCAGAACAATCAAAACTATCTGAATTTGAATTCCATGTGATGACATTTTTCTCACATAGTTTTGCATGAAGTAAGTTTTACTGAACATATTTCGTCCGCTGTATATTTGATAATTTTATATGACTATAAGAAAAATATCCCTAAATCTGAATGTCGTTATGGAGACGAATTTATCCTTGTAATATAAAGAGAAAAGTATGTAGTGCCAAATGAAAATTTTTTATTAAAACAATAAACTTAAAAACAACTTAATTATTGTGATAAAATAAGTGGCTTTAATTAACTCTCTCTCTCTCTCTCTTTATATTCCTTTATTTTTTATCTATCTATCGATATCAGACAGATAAATGCATTGAAAAATATTATTTATTTTTTAACTTAATTACTTTCTATGTTTCCTTCTTTAGGTAAATTATATGCATATACCTTTCCCCCTAAAAACTTAGTTGTGCAGAATACAGCTAACATATTTTTGTATATAACAACAATCATTGGCTATTATTCGTTTTTGTCTGATTATTAAGAATTTGTCGTGAACTGAAATTGATTTTCTTATTGGATATTATGATCTCGGAGTTTTTAAGTTATTGATAAACGAATATACAGAGAGATAAAACTGGGTATATAGAAAACATATACTCATGTATATGCTTTATATTTTGCACTCCTTTATATATATATATATATATATATATATATATATATATCCCATATTATGATTAATTTATATAATTCAATTAAGAATATCGGAGAAGCTAAATTTCACTGCTAACTTTCATGTTGGGCATTCGAGAGAAAACAAATTTGGAATAGGAAATCAAAGGATACACCAAAAATAAAATAGAGAATATTAATCAAGTGAGTAAAGGATAATGTCATCGAAAACAATTAAGATTACGCTACCAAATTCCAGTTGTAAATATATCGTTAAAAGAGAACCATAGTATGTGATTTTCTAAAGATGTATCTCATAACTCTATACGCGCATCTCAATTTTGGCATTTAACAATTGAATATTAGAATCATTTAGCGTAATATTACCTTCGTATATTTTTAACTTTTGATTTGTTCGTCATGAAAATTTTATGTATGAACGAAACTGTTATTTTGTAAGCCAATAGCTGTGGAGAGGGGGGGGGAAGCAAAGCCTAAAATTAAAATAGCCTCAACCTACTTTAAATTGCAGCGATACTGGCATTTTCAGTGATTCATGCGGGATATTTTTTGACTCATACAATTTCAGAAAGAGACGGAAAAGCTGTTAATAATAAATAAACAACGCCTGCCGTCATCCTCACGTATCGAGCTGCTCAGCCTGGATTTTCTGTATGAATATTTTATGATTCTTAGTACGGAAGAGTTTGGTAACCTTCTGTTTTGCTGTTATCCTGGTAAGGAAAACAAAATTCTAACTTCGTTACCTTGGCTTAGATTCTGAGAAAATCGTTTCGATAACCTAACAGAGCGGGACGTCATCAGACCTGGGATGGCTGTAACAGGTACGAAGAAAAATATTGTACATTGAATTCCTTCATAGGCTTAACGATAATTCAAATCGTTCCAACTGCTTGGCGCATTTGTAGGTACTGTTTGTGTGTTGTATAGCTGCCTCTTTTCGGAAAATAAAATAAAAGAATACGGAAAAACTAATGTCTGAATGAGTTTGCAAATGGCCACAGTCACAAACTTTATTGTTTAAATGGTTTATAGAGTTGGCGATCTTTGTAATAATTTATTTTTCTTCTTTAGTCATATTTGTATAACATTTTCTATATAATCAGTTCACTTTATCTGCCGATGAGAATGACTCTTAAAATAAGTTTTATGGTATCTCGTAGATGTCAATTTGTTCCTGCTTATTTTCATTGTGTTTTGGTTTGTCTATTTATATACATAGAAATTATCTCTGTAAAGAACGAGTAGTTAAAATCACTCGAAGAGAATGAAATTCAGTAGAATAAAATTGTCTAAAACTTATTTTAAAATCAAATCTTAACTATAGTAGCGCGCACGCACGCACACACACACACACACACACATACGCGCAGTAAAATATACTAAATTATGCATTCACATCTTTAATGACAGTACGTATATGAAAACAAATCATCAATCATTTCGATTCGATATTTCATAGTAAAAATCGACGCTAAAGTGATTTGTGAGAGCATAAGAGGCCACTTAAGACAAGCCTCTTGGTTCACAAAAAGTAAAAAATAAAAACCTATTTATATATCTATAAACAAGTACGGAGGAAAGTTACTTCAATATATAGACGTCGATCGACTTGGAGGAAAGTAATTTCGATCTAAAGACTTAAGTTACGTGTAATCAAATACATAAACACAGTCAAAAAGTAGTAACTTGAGTATTGTTATCCGTCGATAATAACGATGTATGTCGTTACGTGGTAAGAATATTGTTACTTATATGAGTGTGATAATGAATAAGGATCATTGTTTTTTAAAATTAATGTTATCCTTATCCATGTATTGAATGGAGACATTTGTCAGTGCATACGTGTATGAACATATTTTCAGCGAGTTGCGGCACATCATTGAACAGTTGTTTGATCAGTATTACATTTTAATGTGTCTCCCAGCCATTAAATGTTTTCTTACAGTGAGTAGGACAAGGATTGTATTTTTTTAAATACAAGACTATGTATATTTATTTCTTAGTCCTGAACCTTCTTCTATAGACCAAACACAGAACTTTTTTAAGCCACTTCAGGCATTCAATTAGCGAGGCGGTGGTCTCACACCGAGAGAAGAAATTCATCTCCCACTTAAAGACAATCACAAACATCCATGCTCACGATGGGATTCGAACCAGCAGCCTGTTGGCTGGAGAGCGGATAGGCTAACCACTCGGAAAAGTACACTTCTTATCTTATTTCTTGTCAAAATTTAGTAAAACAAATTATATCTTCATGTATTGACTGAAATATTTGCTATGAAATGACAGTCACGAGAAAGTATTGTTTATTTCCAGAAATAGCAATGCATCTAGTAGTAGCAACGTATGTAATTTATGTAACAACGTATGAAATCATGGATCTTTCCATGTGAATTAATTCTGAAAATATTATATGGGTTTATTCAAACCACACTAATAACAGTGAGAAATTCAAACGCTTAATTGTAATTCGAAATACGACGCGAGCACGCACGCGCACGCACGCACGCACACACACACACACACACACACACACACACACACACACACACACACACACACACACACACACACACACACACACACACACACACACACACACACACCGACTTCAGCAAGAAATAAATTCTCCTATTTATGCTGATTTAAAATTCAGGTAATATAGCATTACATAGGATTATATACACAAAAATACAGGATTATCGAATATATGAATTCACAGGTGAGATAAAAAAAATTAAAAATAGAAAATAAGATTAATTCCTAATTTTCGGCATCTAAGCATGACTGGTTGAAAGGTAACGAAAGCAAAATATTCTGTTCGCAAGAGAGAATCATTCTTTATGTTGTTGCATCAAAACAAATTTGGATAGTTTTGCGATTAAAAAGAATTCCAAAAAAAAGTAGAGGGAATTAAAACAAATTTAATTTAAATGAATTAAAATGGTTTGACTTGAACTCCTAACATCGTTGGAAGCACTAAAAAGTTCTCAGTCATGTTGCTCAATCCACTGCCGTAGAGGTTAACAGATTTTAACAAATAAAATTTGTCCGCATTTTGACTTTTGTAGCTGTCAAGAGTAAAGTAACATTAACATTTAAATGCAAATAATCCAGTAGGGTTCTTAATTCTTATATTGAGATTAAAAGCACGCGCGCATTGTACATATAATAACGGAGATTAGTGTATTGTCGGGAAAATAATCCACATTAACTTTTCCGTCATTGCCTGACTTCTACCATGGAGAATAGCAGTGAATTTTTAGCCAGTTTATTTTGCAGCGTGAGGTGAAAACATGTAAGAATGATCTACATGATGAGGCACATTACACCTGAATTGTATCCTGTTTCAAATAAATTAATGCAACCCTTGTGCTTTATCCTTTAGTAGAAACTATCTCTGTTGGTTTCACATGACGCATTTCCCAAGTTTAATAGTTAATAATTATCAGGATGGCCGTGACGAGTAACTCCACAATAAAGGCATCGTTCGTTAGTACCGCAATAAATTACTTTTAGAACAATATCCTTTGTAATGTTTATGGCTAGATTAATGTATACTAAGCTATAGACATGTTTTGTGGAGAATGATAATTAGACATTCATGCATTAGCTATATAACCTCTATACAAGATAATTTCGCATTTTAGCCATCCTGTACATATCACATTATGTTACCTAAACAGCGATTGTGTATTTACTGGCATCAACATTATGTTCGAAATGACGTAGATACACTTTCTCTAATAGTGCGCAGTTGATGCAGCACATGTAGTACAACTTGTGAAAAACTTGGTATAGCAAGTGTACATTTCCTTTCGGTATACTATGTAACAAGAAAATGCACTTAAGTGACTGTGCCGTACAGTACAGAAATAGGACGTGACTTGCAGTTGGCAAAGGCTATCATGTTACTTATCAATTGGCACTCTCGATTTTGGGAGTATTAAAGAATTTGAGATTAACTTTGCAGTAAAAGATAGAAATGCGATGGCTTAAAATGTTTCAGTAACCAGCCTGCAAGACTGCATAAACCGAGAAAAGGATATAACAATGCTAAACTGTGTTATAAATTCCTTTCTCATTTGTGCCACAACATTGTGTGCTTTCTCAACTCCAGAGTCGTGGTTTTCATGAAAAGGCTGCTGCATACGGCTCCAAATGTCTGGACTCGCTGCTACCGGTAGAACATCATTTACCATAATATGACTCCATTTAGTTCGTTCGGAAACCATTGTGTTATGGACCACGACGATAGGAAAAATTAAAACATTTTATTATATTGATATTCTGGAAAATCAATATAATAAAATTGTATTGCGATATCGCAATTTTAAGGAATCAAATCATTTGCACCTGCGTACGATCATGCGCTTTTGCATTTCAAGGGTGATTGGGATATTATTTGAAGAAATGAGAGTACAAATGCTTGACTGATCAGCAAATATGCTGATCCGTCAAGCGTTTGTACTCTCACTTGACAGCTCGGGCTTTGGATTTTGAATAGAGATTTTCCCTAGTTCTCATCCCACATAACTGAAGTATTTCGTCGATTTCAGCAATCTTCAGCTCAGTTAACGATGGTTACGTAATAATTGTATGTCGACGAAACTCACGGATGAAATAGTGTTACTGGGGCATTGCGTCAAGAGTTTTTGCGCTATTATGTGAAATTAAAATGACTCGTGACATGCTTATTCGTTATATGAATCCAACCATTTTTGGTTTTCTCTTTCTCCCTCTCACCTGTGCGGAATGATCTACATATATCCACGTAGGAAAAATCCTAAACGAATATTTTGAAAAACTGGAATATCCAGTATAGAAGTACATCCTCAACTCATCAGAATTGCCTACCCAGAATAGAAATGACTGAAGAAAGAAGATGGCATTAAAACCAGATGCACTACGAAATGCACGATTATGTTTACAAATTGTTAAAAGGTTGATAGAGTTAGTTCCTACCCAATCACTACATTGGAAGTCGTTGTAGATAGATGACTGGTAATGTACGAAATTGTTTACTAATTTTTACATCTAGTACAAGAGAGTTTACTGGATATAGCAATGATCCAGTAACCAGCTATGCGCAATTTAGCTGCAAGGAAATCCTTAGGTCGACGTGTGGCGCTTCCATAGTGGTGTATGAACGAATCACTCACTTGAAAAGAATCCGTATTCTGCAATACTGGAAGTACTAATGATCCCCAAAGTTATACTGTTTATTTAGAGCAATGCTAAAAGCGAAAAGTGTTATAGGTATTGATTTGAAGACAAGAATTCACACACAGAACGTTATGTTGAGTCCCCTAACAATTATATGACATTGAAGTATGTTAGAGAGATGAATGTCTATCATTCTGAACTGTTAGTATTAAGATACGAAATTTATCTCTTACGACTATCTGGTTACTGTAAGTTTCAGTTTTCAGATAACAGTTATTAGACTATAAAATTGTGAATTCTTAATAAGTGCTTACAGAATACGAAAATAAGTTTTTCTTTTTAATTTGATTCAATCAAAATCCTTGTGATGGTGCAGTGGTGTAATGGTTAAGATGACGCAATGGTTCCCTTATCTTCCAAATAAGTTAGTGTCAGAATTGACGCTTTATCATTTGTTTATTTCTATGAGAGATTTCTATTTTTTGCAGAATTGAAACCTTTCTTCAAGAATGCTTTCCGTGAACCAGATTTTTGTTTTAATCATCAGTTTGTCAAGAATTTTATTCTACTGCTTCATGAGGTTTCCTATTCTAATGATCCGTTCTCCGTTATGTGGTGGTGGTTTTTCAGTAGTTCTCCGACCGTAGGTGACTTTGTAGGCATAGCCCGCAAAGTGTTCTTGATTAGATTTTTACAGGGGAGTTCACCATTGCTTTCCCCAACTCCCCAATTTTAATGGAGAGTTGGGGAAAGACATATGGCCGGCAAATGGCTGGGACGTATTCATGACTGTAATCCATGCGTGTTTACAGGGCCGGTTGGCCTCTTCTGGGGAACGAAAAACCAGAGTTTCTCGGTGAAAAAACCCTACTTCTGTATGAGACCGGCTAACTTACTTTTCGTCGAAAGAGACCAGATAAAGGTTCCTCACGTCACGGACGGGAATCGAACCCAGGTCTTTCCGACCAAAGGACTTCGTCTATACTGACTGAGTTACGGAGGCTCTTTATCCGTTATACCAGCTTGTAAAAAAAAAGGTTGATAGAATAACCAGCAATGTGAACGAAATCAAGTAACACTTGAGAGAGAGAGAGAGAGAGAGAGAGAGAGAGAGAGAGAGAGAGAGAGAGAGAGAGAGAGAGAGACAGGAATTCATACCTTCTACGACAGAATCGAATTCCAGCCTGAGTCTGATTGTTGATGATATTAAAGTATCAGATAACTTAAAAAAAGAATGAAGTCGTGTAGAAAATAGGACAACGCAGTATGGGAAGTACGACACCAGTAAAACTTGTTTGAGATATAAAAATATTTTACGTCCTATTTTGTATCAAATAAATACATTTTAAATGTGATTATAATACGGGATGCAGAATGAGATTATTTAGACTTTAAGCAACCACACGGATATAAATATTTGTAAATCCGTATGAGGAACAGGATCTTCTCCCTCATACAGCGTTTTTGATCTAAATCTTAATTCCCGCACAAGGTATAAATCTTTGCACTCGTGCATTAACTCGAATATTGGTGGATTGTGGTCATGGAAACAGAAACCAATGCAACTAATCGACTGAAGTTCTATTCGTTTCAACACAGATTATCACCACGTTTGCATAGTTCCACAATTTCATCAGTTTTTATGTACGTTTAGATAGGTTTTTATTGATTCATTTATGTCTTAACATTGACATTAGTTCCATATTCATAATGAAAAGGTGTTTATTAGGAGAATTCGTAGCTGTTGAATTCTTACTGTTTCTTTCCCTCACTCCTTTCGAGTCCGTAAAACGATGAAATAATCTTTGACGCAATGATAAACGAAGACCTTGGAAGGTGTCGTAAATGATGGATTTCTTAATTATTTTGCTACAAGAAATTGGTCTGGATGTAACCTGTTTATGAGTAGCAATAATTTCGATTAGAATCATTATTAGTAAAGATGGCTGAGCAGAAGTCGTCAATCATACACAAATTGACAAATTCAATTACCTCTCGGGGCGTTCGTAATCCAGAGAAAGTTGCGAAAGTTGTTAAAAGCTTGATAAAGCAATTAGAGCGCATGCTGGAGGGGGGGGGTGAACACAATTAAAGCAATTTATTGCAGTGGATTCGAACATCTTCAAATGCGCAGATTGCACAGTGAAAGAGAAAATACTGCGACTTCCTCGAAAAATAATGTACAAACAGATTAGCTTCTCTTTTTTTCAATTTTCTCTCTTATTCATATCAATTCCACACTTCAGGATAGTTTAGTATACCAAACACCATCGTTTATTGCAAACCAATACTGATTATTACGTGTAATGATGGTTTGTTTACTTTCATTTATCATTGGGGGACAGCGAAAAAGTGTGTCAGATTTCTATTCAACTTATTAAATAGAGTACGAACCCTCTAATTCAGTCGGTACATGCGAAGCTCATTGCTTGGAAAGACGTGGGTTTGAATCCTGTCTTAAACAAGGAACATTTTATCAGGTTTTCAACTGAAGGTTAATTAGGAAATATACAATTTTTCAAGCCACAAACCTCCCATTACAATACTCGCAATTTACAGATAAAAATACGTTACAACTAAGGTTTCTGTTATTTTTCTTTTTCCCGACTGGAGATATATTTTTATTCAGTCCCAAAAATTCCCAGGGCTATACAATTTCGTTAATAAATGTTATTGTTTAAGATATTTATTGTTGAAGATATACAATATATTTTTCTAAAATACGTCAATAACTGATAATAAATTGTATGATTAAAACAAAGTAAACTTTCATCGCATCTTTCACATCCAATTTCTGCATCATCCTCGCTTCAACCACAATATTTTTTTTTTCAAAATTATTCCGAATTCTTTATTCGTAAGTCTACAATAATTTGAACACCAGTTGATGAACATTTTACTTGGGTATACGAACTAATCTTCAGTTAAATTTTTTTTGCGTCATCGAACGAACAACAATATTGAAATATCTTTAATTTTCAATACTGGTCCAAAGTAAAACTAAAGCGATGAGCCGTTTCTATTATTATTATTTTCTTCAATTTGTGATATTTACTCCTCTCTTTTATGTTGTGATAGAAGTAAAAAAATTAACCTCAAGATATCTGACTGTTCTTTAGAAATACATAATTCGTCTTCGAAATTGTCGCTTATAAAAGAACTATTGGCAATTGTTCGAATCGAGATTTCATCTTCTCCTACCAATCTAGATACAATGCCACTTAACTTAAATGAAAAATAATAATTAATTATATGAAGAGCCAAAGGCTTCAATTCGGTGACATGAACTTATTTAAGTTAAGGGATATTACATCCCATATTATTTCTTAGCCGAATAAGAAACTCAAAGAGTTTCATGCCGAATATAGAAACTATATAAAGTTCGGCGATTCCCAGCGTAAGCAAATACCTGGATAGTGCAGCAACTGACCCATTTGGTAGTGCAAACTGAGGCAACAAACTACAAGCTTGGTATTAACTACGTCTACCTACTCACTGATGAAACTTCAATAAAGGTTGAAACCGGTCTGGGTAGTGACGTTCTCTTATAATGTAGAACAGTAATACAGCACCTAGGAGCTAAGTTCACATTATGGGTAAATACCAATAATAGAGATCGGAGCTTGCTCCACCCTTACTACGAGTTGCCTCAGTTTGCATTACCAAATGGGTCAGGTGTTGCACTATCCAGGTATTTGCTTACGCTTGGAATCGCCGAACTTTATATAGTTTCTATATTCGGCATGAAACTCTTTGAGTTTCTTATTCGGCTAAGAAACGATATGGGATGTAAATCCCTTAACTTAAAAAAGAAAAATAATAACTTCAGAAATAGCATGAAAGTCCGTTCGCTGCTGGTAGTGACATTTGTTTTCGCTTTTCTATGGAACAACCTGATCATTCTGTGAACAAACCGACTTGGAGGGGACAAGAGTGTAAAAAAAAAAAATCTATTTACATGTAGCTGTTTCATAGTTAAATTCATAGTAGGTTCATAGTTATGTTAGTTATTTAATGATAATTTAGATAAATATTTTAATTCGGAATAAATTTTAACCATCGTCTATATCTGTACGATACAATACGCCTTTTACTAAAATTTAAAAAAAAATTAAATTATAATAAATTCGACGCTTTTCTTAAATTGAAATGTGTTGGGTCTCGAGTTGCTTTTTCCATTCTCGAGACATGAAAATTTCAAAAATCTAGCCGTAATTCTTAGAAGGGGAGAAACCCTAATTACAACCAATATTAATACACCCTCTGTCCAAAAAGAAACCGAATCTTTCGAAAACAGAAGAAACTAGTGACGCCACCTGTTGTATCTTTTTGTTATCGAAAGCGGCAGCCTTCATTAGTGTTGTGTCAACTATTTATGACATTTGTTTCATTAGAAGCCGAGTTATAGTGCCAAGAGTGACAGTGCGTTATGACGAACGGTCGGTCGTCATGATGTTCATGCCGTACGCGACGAATTCTCGCTATCAATCGCTTCAAAACTTCGAGATAAAACTCACCATTGACTGTTTAGCCAGGGTGAATGAATTCTTTGTGGATTCCAAGTGAATTAATTCCAAAGGAATTCGTTCCCTTGGAATGAATTAAATTCCAAATGAGCATTGTCTTTACTTTTGACTTCTCCAAGCGACTTTTTTTCGGATGGCCCTCTCCTGGTGCTCTCCACTCAGCACTCTGGCGCTTTGTTTTGGGCTCATACTCAAAACACCACGTTTCGTCACCAGTAACGATCGTTTCAAGGAAGTATGATTTCTTACCAGCGGTTTTAATGAGGTCCTTGAAGTGTTCAATTCGATACATTTTTTGGTCGTCTGTCAACTTGTGGGAGAACAAATCGCGAATTCAATTTACGAAGGCCCAAACTCTGGGTCAAACTGTTGTACACAGCTGATGTGGAATCCCCAATTCATCTTTAATCAATCTCATCAATCTCACGGATGATTTCGAGTTTTCTTTGATGAAATCACGCACTTTTCGGATGTTAACTTCGCTCAGTCCAGTTGTTGGACGGCCTGGCTTTTCGTCGTCCTCAAGCGTCTCACGACCACTTTGAAATCGCTCCACTCGTAAACTCGAGTACGGGATACGCATTCATCACCGTATGCTTTTTGAAGAATTTGATGCGTTTCGGCAAAACGTTTACCAAGTTTAACCCAAAAGTCAACCTCAGCTCTCTGTTTGAACTCATTTTCCGACCGTTCGTCAAAACACACTGTCACTCTTTGCACTATAACTCGGCTTCTAACGAAACAAATGTCATTAACAGTTGACACAACACGAATGAAGGTTGCTGCTTTCGACAACAAAAACGATACAACAGGCGGCGTCATTAGTTTATTCTATTCTCAGAAAGTTCGGTTTCTTTTTGGACAGAGGGTGTATATCGGTTTCATAGCATGGTACCGAGTTCCCGCGTAGACATTCGGGCATTTGTATAATCATATGCTAAATAAATAAAATCGAGTGTAAAAATCAAATGCCCTTCTGGCTTAAAGACTTAAACTTGATTCTGGTCGTAGTACGAGAATAGAGAGACCGTTGTTAGGATTTTTCCATTAAGCATTAGTTAGCCGATCTCATACTAAGGTTGTAAGGTTTTGCCTCCCGAAAATTCGTGGTTTTATTTTTGCAAGAGATATAAACCCCCTGAAAGTACACGCAGTATATATAAACATAGTAGAGAGGGAGGGGTTAATCTTATCATATACTACACATACCGACCACTGAATTAGAAGTCTTTATGCAGATATACAAAACGTCACTTACGCAGCGTATATGCAAATTGATCACGTGTTCTAAGCGATTTTCTAATTCAGTGGCCGGTATGTGTAGTTTCCACCGATTGAGACATGTATACGTAGCTCAGTCGATTTCGACGATGCCAATTGGTAGGAAAGACCTGGGTCCGAATCCAGTCTAGGACGCAAAGAACTTTTATCAGGGCTTTTCATTGAACGTGAGTGAGTCGATCTCAAACGGAGCGGAAGGTTTTTTTCTAGCGGAAACTCGGCCACCAGTTAACGGACATGATATACTAGCATCACAACCCAAGTTGCTTGCTTCAGCAGTAAATCCAAAGTAACCAAGCGATACGTATGTTTATTACTGCACATTAAGGCTGTTCTTTGTTATGACTGAGAACAAGAGCAGAGATGTACAATTTATTTGTACAACGGTCGATTTTCATCCTGTTTTCCAGAGACTATATCGAACAAATTGGTTTAAAAAGCCATTTATATAAAGGCAAATCAACAAAGACCTCGAGTACACACACGCACGCATGCATTAAAGCATCCATAGCAACGAAACTATTATGTAACAGTTCCGCATTCACAAAGAGGGCTTCTACAGATGAACTAATCAGGCGTAGAATTGTTTGTTATTTCTGTTTTACTTCAAATTTCTATCCTTTCATAGTCAACTGGTGAGCAAACGTATATCATATGAAACTAAAAAAATATTAAAGTAAACATTGGATATGAGACAATTATGCTCACTATTTATTGCAAAAACAGCATGCGATTAAAAACACACATCTACAGTACAGCCGTAGTGCTTTGACGTAACCAAAAAAAAAAAAAAAATCGCTTTAACAGAAAGAGCTACTGACTCAAAACCACTCAAGCAAATCTAAAGTAAAGTAAAAGGCATTCGATAGTCCCGAAATAATATCAAACAACGACGCGCGCGCGCGCGCGCGCACACACACACACACACACACACACACACACACACACACACACACACACACACACACACACACACACACACACACACACACACACACACACACACACACACATTCTAGATACACACTCCATATCTATGATGATATTCCGAATTTTTCTACCTTCTTCATGACCACCAGTCCATGTACTCTTTAGTTCCACAACAGACTAATACTTCTGTTGTGGGACGCATTCATCTGACTCGCACTCGAAGTACTATTTCGTCTTAAAATGTTCCATTGGGTATGAGATCGCCACTCTGTGCAGGATAGGCGGATTTTCCACATCGTTCTCCTAAAATGAAGAAATAGTAAATCTGCAATATGACACGATGTGTGTATTGTCTTGTCGAAAGAGACCGGAGTGAGTTCCGTAAGTATCAGAATACCGGGATTGATGCATCGTATAGAACTTTTGTGTTTCTGGTCATAATTTGATGAGCTATGGCCAAGGATTTTCATCTGTTCATGAAGAAAGAGCTCCAAACATTACACCACTGCCTGTAAAGTTCATTTGAAATGATGTACTAGGGTATAAGGGATTCTACAGACACCTACTATACCAGCGCACCCCTATCTGAGTCGATAAGTGTTTAGTGTGATTTCTCGCTAAATATCACCAACTTCCAAATGTCCACACACACACACACACACACACACACACACACACACACACACACACACACACACACACACACACACACACACACACACACTATTCACAATGTTCTTTGCTAACTTTACACCTACCATGTTGGGCTTATGTCTAGCTGGAACAGACTGGGCATGAACTGTTATACTAATATCAGTTCTACTATTGAGGCTCTGATCCCTTTGGTTCTCAACTCCTGGTTGATCATTTCCGTTTCGAACTGCCGATATTTCCGCATCACACTTCCAAGCGATTTTCGGTATCTTGGTAACATCTTTTTCGAAGTCAATGTGAACGATAGTAGCAGAATAGGGTATGCGTGACGACAGGAATACATTTATTAACATGTTTCACGCTAAATCACAGGCTGATACATATTTCAACGAGGTTTACTTGCTAGTTCACTCTGTAGTCGCATGGCGCGCTGTATGGCAAAAGTTACAAAGTATAATAACCTGAATAAAGAACAGCGCTGAAAAAATGATTATTATTCTGATAAAAATTGGGGAAATTTATCAATTAGCATAATATTAGACTTTGCTCAGAATTTTGAAAAGAAAGTTAAGAAAATGATATCAATTAAATTACAAGCAATATCTCATTTCGTTTGATAACTACTGGCCTTTGGGGATGAAGCATGAAGCAGAAAAATGACAAACTGGTAAAATTAAAAGAAAACAAACATGAGAGAGAGAGAGAGAGAGCATTTTCACTTAGCAATAATCTGGTGGATTGAAGGAATAATTCTTTGGATTAGTTATATTATGAGACTTTCGAATGTGAACGCTTAAATCCATAGCCCGTTTCTTTATCGTTTGCTTGTAGTTGAAAAGAAAAACCCACTAAGAATTTCAAGCTAAATTCGTGTTAATTAATTACCGTGTATTTGTTTCGCATAAGTTAGCCTATTGTAAAAACTGTGCCGTCTTCCTCTTCTAACCATTAACTTAGCCTATCCTGAAAAAGGCCTAATTAAGTTTCTCCATCATTAATCGAATTTCGGACTCCATTATTATTCTACTGCATAAATTATGATTCCACTTAGGAACCAACTATCATTGTGTATGTGTGCGTGCGTACTTGTGCTTGTCCCTGAGTTCGTGAGTCTTACAAATGACTTCTTTTTTT
Organism: Typopeltis vanoorti; assembly: GCF_054136105.1. Classification (NCBI taxonomy): domain Eukaryota; kingdom Metazoa; phylum Arthropoda; class Arachnida; order Uropygi; family Thelyphonidae; genus Typopeltis; species Typopeltis vanoorti. Next base: position 134,341,785 of record NC_143549.1, read on the forward strand.
TTTTCCTCTTGCTATTTTACTGTTATCAAAACAGAGACTGGACATTATTGCATCATGGAATAAGAGAATTCTAATCTTCATAGGACACTTTTCTTGCTATTCTGAAAAAGCTAGCCTTTTTTTTTGGATTCAGTTTGTAGCTTCTGTGCAGTTATTTTAATTAAGATTAATCTTTAACGCGTGAGTCTGAAAGTAGATATCTGCATGCAGTTTAGAAAACAATGAAGCACGAAACATCCTTGTTTTTTGTACTTTTAATTGGAATGATTCGACCAGTTCTCTGAACTATGATTAACAGCATTCGTTCAAAACATAACTTGAATAAATATTATTCATAGATTTGCTTTATGGGAATTGATCACAAAGTCACCATAATGGCGGCTGTACAGTTAAATATTACAGAAGAAAATAAGCAAATTGCAGTGATTATTTTTGTGATAATATGTGGCAGTGATAATATCTTATGTAATGCTTCGGTATCGCAGTCTAAAGGATAATACGACAAGCGAACTTTGATTGTTAAGACAGATTCAAATCACATTCACGAAGCTCGGAATCTTTGTAATGGTTTTGCAGTTCAACGCGATAGCACAACAACAACATTGACAACATAGTGCATAGGATTAACCTCCGTATCATAGCATTAATTCAGTTTATATAAAGCCAAGTTAACTGGCAGTAGCGAGAAATTGAATCTAATCCGCATTAACGACAAGATTAGATTTCATTATGTTGTATTTGATCATATTTAAGTGCTCACCATTGAGAACAGCTAGTGAATATCGAGTACGATTGACGATTTCTAATATAAATATTACTACGGATATTCATTGCTTTTATTCTAAGGACGTCACTTCCTGTGCTTCGGACTGTTCCATTATATGATTAAACTATGGCTAAAATTTAATTCATTTTATATTAATCAACTTTTTTGCGACCTATTCATTAAGGTCACGCTACGCGTGCGTGTGTATGCGCGCACTCGCGCACGTGCGTGCAAGAGGAGAAGACCTCTTTCCCTCTCTATCGTTCATAATTTTTCTTTCTTCACCAAGAACTGAAGTTCCCTTTGAATGATCTGTTAACAAAATCAACACTTTTAAATTATTCACAAGTGAATAGTTGATGAGAGCAGCTGCATGGGTTCTCTAGTGTAGTCGCTTTTGTTATGCATCCTTGAACAGTTAGATTAGGGGCTGTAAATTGGCGATGCACACAAACAAGAATGGAAATGCATTCTGAAGAGCACAATGGTACACTGGTGTTAGAAGCACGTGCGCAACGTGTCACCTGATATTCAAATACGTGTTCTGCAGCAACAAAGAGTTGTAATGTTCTTTCATTTCAAGCGGAGTCCAGCCTTTTGTATCGGAACACCACAATGCACAATTTCTATTTATCGAAAAAACAGACCGGAAATAAATTAAAAAAAAAATGAAATGGGCCACGCTATTTTATTTTGTTTAGGTCACATGATAAGCACGAAAACTCAAACCAGACACATTCTCAGAATGGCGTCCCATCTCATTCGGTCTTCCATTTATGTATTAGGCCTAATAATGTGTAGTACAGCTTTATTGGCGTGTAGGTCTGTTTTGAAAGAAAAATAGTACAGCTTACTATATAAAAAAATCCTCTCATCATGAAATGAGTCAGGCGAACCACCCATCAGTTGAAACGCCACAATAATGGTTCTTCGTCTCTAGACGGCATTCGACTTAGACAAGTTTCCCACCAGGGCTTCATTAGACTACGCTATCGAGGCCAAACAGCAACTTCTGTTCTAGATCTGATTCTTCTTAAAGAATTATACTACAAAAATCAACGCGTTTCACGTTCTCGGATTCAAATCCTTTGGTTCAAAAATTCCTAAATGCGATCACACTTGATCTATCAATATATTCAGGACAATAAAATAAAATATTTTATTTGTACTTTGCAAAATTGTGGAGAACTGATATTAGACTTTTGATAATTATTCATGGAATTCCCAGGATGGTCTTTGGTTTGAAATTTTGAAACATATTAGACGTGAGTTTTCAGTTATGAATAGGGACGAGGCTGTCAATTAGTCTGTGGAATTTTCTAATTGAAAAATCGTATAGAAATACCAAACCCCCCCCCCCCCACTCACATTAACTGACATTGGTATTTGGAAGAAAGAGCGGTAATAACGCAGTTGAAAAACTTTCCTATCGACCTCATGTAAGAGGAAGAATTCTTGAGATGCATACACACACACACACACACATAACTGGCATTGCATTTATAGCTCACGTTTTTACAAAGAATACGATAATTATCGGAAGAACATTTGATTATGCCTTTTACGTAATCAAATTATCGTATCGAAATAAATGTTTGCAATGTCTTATGAAAGTGGTTCGCATGACAATTTTAACAGAGAGTAGAATCATTGATTAAGTGTGACAAGGATTCATTTGCGTATGACTGATTTTCTTCTATACATCACCCGTTCCTAAGTCAGTACATCTGTTCATCCGAAAGGTGGGAAACTTAGTTTCCCACTGACTATAACGCAGGTTTTCTGAAAATTGGCAGAATGTTTGTATAATTCCAAAACTCATACAGAAATTACAAAGTGCAAAGGCGAATAGCTTTTGACTATCCTATCCTATCCTAATTTACGCTCACGCGTAGACCTACATATTTTACCGTGTAGGTATTCTGAACCGAAATTCTACGGAATAAGTTGGTTACTCCTTATTCCTGGAGATGTTCTACTTCTCTAGCAGCGTGTGTTCACGGGCCGGTTTTACCTGTTCTGGGGGACGAAAAACCCGAGTTTCCAGGTGAAAAAAAAACCCTACCTCCGTATGAAACCAGCTAACTCACCTTTAGTCGAAAGAGGCGAGAATCGAACCCAGGTCTTTCCCGACCAAAGGGCTTCGTCTGTACTCACTAAGCTACGGAGGCTCAGTTTTTGACTACCTACCGTAAAATTAGGAAAAAAACTTTCTATATTTGGGGAGCATTCTTAACAGAAAATTCCTTGGAAATTATATGCCTGCTATTTTTACTTTTGTGCTGCCTTTATGGACTATTTAACGGCGAAAAATTGTTTCTTCTATTATTGGTGCTAATAAAGGTGTACGTTAGTTTTAAACTAAACTGAATGTTTGTGTTATTGAAGCCTTGATGAGGTTGCGCGGATTGAAATATGCTTCGTTGGTTATCAATATCGTGAGATAAAAACGTTTTAATTCAGTTTGGCGTGTAGTAGAAATAAGTGGTACTGGATTTTTAGTGTACAGAACTAAAACTATGATTAGATTTTAATAATAAATTTAGGATCGTTCCACTGACATTTTTTTTTGTACATAAAGCTACCGATCAGACCTTTAGGCCGGTTATTTAGAATCTGTGGTAGAATACATTTCTGGGTACATTTTCGGAATTTGAAAAGATATGATCTTGCTGTGCATATGAAAATATCTCAGACCGAATACACATTTTTTATCTTAACGTCCATTCTTCTTCTTATATACTCTTAAGAATGTTTATAAGCATTGTTCAACTGAAAGTCCTATTTTTTTATTATCCACTTGGAGAATGAATTATTCAATAATATTCATGTGCGCCAATAACCCAAGTTCGGATATGCGAGATAAAAGGAAATACATATACATACGTATTTAAAAAAGTGTCACATGTACGGAAGATTTGGTTTGGATTGTAAGATTGAGTGAACTTACTAGTGGCACAACTATGGCTATGAGGCCACTGTGCGTTATGTCTGTTGAGTGGGTTCTCTGGTGAGTTTGTTTTGGGGAACGAAAAAAAAAAGTCTTCTAGTTTTTATTCTGAAAAAAAAAAGATGATATCCTCCAATAGATGCTCTGTAACTTTCGTATGAATCCGGCTAGCACTTTCAGTTGAACAATCCTTATAAACATTCTTAAGTATATAAAGAAGAAGAAGAAGAATGGACGTTAAGATAAAAAATAATTATCGTCGCATTGATTAAAATACTTGATTAATGTGAAAATATGGGAAGTTTCTTTCGGTAATCTGTAGAGATAAAGCAAGTTGTCCGTACTGCAATTAATTATTGAAGTACGGACAACTTGCTTTATCTCTACAGATTACCGAACGAATTTTCATTTAGTAATGGGAGAGGAGACGGACGTAGATGCGATATGAACCAATAGGAACGAGAGGAGTCGGGTCGGAACTTGCAATTTCGATTCTGCACCGATCATAAAACAACACGGGACTGGTGAATACTAAATACTGGGTGTATGTTAATGCCTTAATTACTAGCTGATAAGCACTTTAAAAGAATGAGTGGTGAATTGTAACGTTCGATCTGCAAAGAACAGTCCACTTCATACGTTTCAGGCTGCATTCCTTTGAGCAAGCGCTTAGAAAGTAAGGACTTCAAAACAATGTACGACTTACCCTGTAGCAGTTTAAGAGAATCACGAATATTGTTGAGTTCATGAAGTCAATTTGATATTTCTCTTCGTTTCTTTTTGTCTGTCTAAATCGAATTCATTTTAGTGATTTCCAATCTTTTCCAATATCTTTCACTAATCTTCTCTCTCTCTCTCTCTCTCTCTCGACTTTTCGTTCTGTTGTTGTTCTGTAAGATCTCGGTCCTTTTCAAAATTCTCTTACCAAACCTATCCTCAAGCATTCTCTTCATATATCAAAACCTATTTCATTGATTTTATACTTATTTAAACTCCATTTTCCCTTTATCTAGATATCAGGGAAGCGATGTACAAATGAGACATTCTGACATCGCTTCCCTGTGTACTTTATTCTCACAATATATCCATCTGGTAATGGTTACTTCTAGCAAGAAATGCTCTTTATTATGAGGTACAGGTTAGTCTAGCCTTTATATATAAAGATAGTTTGTCCAGCCACCGAATTTCAATCTAAACGAGTATCTGTGGGATGAAGTGAAACAAGGCGTTCCCCATCAATCAGTCCGAGTTCACTGACGGATGCGTCAACCGGCATCTCTCTGAAATGTCTTCGACATTTTAACTTAGCGAGATATGGACTCAAAATAGCACGATGAATTGAGGCTGTTGTGAGGAATAAAAGGAGAGGAGTGCTAGGGACTGTCAGGTAGCTGCAGATAAAAAATGGTTACCTAGTGTTTATGTATTGTATTGATTTATCTGTAATGTATATACAATTCGTACAATGTTATTTGTAAACGTAACGATTCTAACAGTATGCTATGAATCATGGTTTTATCTTTGTGTGAGGAATAGTTCTAGAAACCTTCATAAATTACAATGAATATGCAACATTTAATCTCTCTAAATTGATGTGAAATTAAGTTTGTGTCTATCTCTACAACTTTGAGAGTTTTTTTCCTCCCTTTCCACACGGAATATTGAAGATGATTTATGCTTTCAGCTCTCGCTAAGATTGAAAAGTGTCAAAACAGCACTATTAATATCAGAATGGTATTCAATAGACGTGTAATAAATGATAGAAGAGGAAACAAAGTGAAAGTGTGATTGCCATTGCGTATCATGGTGCAATAACGATGACAAGTTGACAAAGATTAACACATGCTTAACAACCTGTCTTTAAACTGCATTAATCTCTTCACCAGTTTCAAATATGACAGGATAGTTAATCTAACGTTCACTCAGCAAGAAAGAAAGAAACAAACAAAGATTTCAACAGATTTAGCTTTGAGTGAGACCTTCTAATAGATAAGTATATTGGACACAATTTCCTCCGCTTCCGAACAGATGCTAAAACACTGTCATAATAGGCTCATGATGTGATTTCATTGCATCATGAACAATCTGATTAAGCTACAACGTCATTCCAAAGTCCATATACTTGTATAAGAGAGTTTTAGTTAACAATAAAACATAAAAGTCTGAAGATAAAGCGCTTCTGTATCGTGTAATACAACAATTGGCGATAGTTCCATATTTGCTCGTTAGAGTAGGTTTCCAGACGATGCGAAAAATAAATAAAAAATACAAAAAATGTATTTTTTATATCTTTTTATTTTAGAAACAAATTCTTAGCCTATCTACGTTAGAATAGGTTTACACAATCCTTTTGTGGGTGGGAGCCATGTAAAAATTAAGAATAAGAATTTTAAGAGTCTAATGACGGACTATTATGATTTACGAAGTGTCGTTTATTGCTTTAAATTGCTCATGTTCAATTGAATTGGTTGATGTATGAATGATCGCGAATGAAACAAAGAAAAAAAAGGTTCATTTATTATTCTAAAAACATGGTCTTGATTACTTTCGTGTTTTCACATGCATACTGAGTTGGAGTTATTATCAGATCCTGTTATAGAATTTTTTTTTTTGATTTTTGATTAACGATATACTGCCGTGTCTTTTCATCTAAGCTACCATCCTTCGAGAGATGCACGTCTTGCCTGTCAGAATAACCGACAAGGTTATTCTGACAATTTATTAGAATATTTCTCTCTATGTTGTCAACTAAGAGTTTTCCAATACGCATATAGCGCCCAGAGAGTTTTTTTTTTTTTGCCACTATGGAAACAAATACTCCCTCCAGCACACTACGTATTAAGTACTGTAATGTTTTTAACACATTTTTGCTTATTAAATTTACTTCGTTTCAGTTCATTTTAAATACATTTGAAAAGCGATGTACACTTTTTACAAAAGTAATTTACAAATTCACTACCAGAGTGCGCTGCACATTACCTGTGGTTTCTTATTATAATCATTTATAAATCTCAGTAGAATTTCTGAATATTATGTATTATATAATAATAATAATAATAATAATAATAATAATAATAATAATAATAATAATAATGGATTATTATGACGTTTTTCACTCAATGCCAAATTTAGTTTCATTTTCTTTTGTGACACAGATCATATTTATGTTTATTTAAGATAATAAAATTAAATGAAAACGAGAATTAAAGCAATAGTATAGAATACTGAAGAAAAGAAATGCATATTCAAGAATTTAGTAAACATAAGAAAATGATCAAATCATTTCACGAAGACAGAAGATGGGAAGAAAATGCAATATTCGGTACTCAACTAATACTGTCTCGCATCTAACGCGTATCATACTTTTCTTAAGTGGGTAGTCTTAATGTTTCTGTGAGAAATATTACGCGTTTTCGGATTTTCATACCACTAATAGAAGTACTTAAGTTTCCCAAAGTAAATGAAATCTTCAACCAAAGAGAAACTGCAGAGAATCGTTATAAATATATGAACTTAACATGTCTTCAACACAATAATTTTCCATGTTCGAAGGCATCCTTCAGGAATAGAAATTGAAAACGCGATTACTTAGCGAGATTCGGAAAGGAATACAGTGTTACTTTCGATAAGATAACCAAGTAATGCTCTTTTACTTTCATTTGACATTTTATTCCGCAGATATGAAAGAGATGCGATATATGCCAGCTTAGTTTGGCACAACCAAACTCAACTTCACGCTCTCTGAGCATTCATGGTGTCGCAGCCTGGTACACAATTATTTAAAACCACAATATTCTTCGAACATCTAATTTCCCTAATTCGGTTTGGTGAAGGATATCGACGAGTAAATGAACACTAGAAGAGGAATGTACCTTAGGGATATGTAAAATGGTACTGGCAGAATAATATAAACATAAATAACATGGCTGTAGTTTATTCTCAAATAACCAATAACTCATTGAGATTCGTGAATTCATTATTTATTTTTCCTTGTTCAGTTCTATCACATATTTCACCTTCTACCATCAAGAAGAAAAACGAAAAATCTAAATCACATTGCCTGAAATGTGATTTTTCAGTCAAAACAGTTTTGTTTAATTTTTCTGCTTACATCGGAGAGATGTTTGGTGACGCGATCAGTTTATTGAAATACGAAAACACCAAAACGCGAAGAAGAAGAAAGCTCTTGCAAGGCAGATTGGTTGATCAGTAGAGGTGTCGATGAACAACGAAAGCTCGCATTCCGATCACGGCTCTTGAGCGTCCTTAATTTCATCAAAAAACTTCCTGTTCGTAAAGAGAAAAAGACATTCGAGATTTTCAGAGGAAGGAAGGAGACGAAAAAAAAAAAAAGATGACAAATTCAATTTGGCGAGCCACCTATTTAGTCATAAAGTTATCCACGTAGAATTTTGTGGATGGAGCAGTAGGTACTCTTAAGCGCACGCGCATCCGCGTGACAACAGCAGATACGCCTTCTTGCCTGTCCGTGTTCTGTTGCAAACGTGATCTCCATAATGCAGTTTATCGCAGCCATCGGGACATTTCTGGCTCGCTATCTACACGAACGTAAGTACCGCAGTGCGATTATATGACAGAAGAGGGGTCGCTGTCCCCTTTTTTTTTTTCTGTGATTCAGTGTTTCACTCTCCTCCCCCTTATCTCGGACTAGATGTAACGTACTGGAGTGTAATTGACGAACACCTCCGGCGAAGGTGTTCTGAACGCTCCTTTATTTCGGTCGGTGTACGTGTGTGTTTTCAATTGCATGTCAATCCAACGTGCTTGTCTACAAAAATCAGGACAAAGAGATCAGCCTTTGGGGCGAAAGAGTAGCTTTGCGTGGACCAAACAGTGAAAGAGATAATCAAGCTATGTCATTTATCCTTTAAATACATTGGAGATTATCCATACGATCATGCAAATCCAGCTTTTGAACCCAGACCCAAGTTAAGAGGTCAAGATGGTTCCGTAGCTTAGATATTGCTCTTTAACCTGAAAAGAAATAGTAACCTAATGGTTAAAAAGAAACATTAAGCCTGTTTGTTGTGTATTTCAGTGGTTTCCAAGCTTTGTGACGCTACCACGTTGAGGGAAAGATGCAGGAAAAGAGAAGGGATGCAGAGCCTTGAGATAAAGCATTGAATTTAAGAATTGAATAAAGGTAGAAAGAGAATTTTGATTGTAGATAAATTGTAGTGTAGTACTTATATTGCAAATACTGTTGTAGGATAGTATTTGTTTATTTCATTATCAATTATATTTTTTTTTCACAATGAACGGAAGGTAGCAAAATATTCTCAGTCATGCGGTACCACCAAAAAGCTTGGAAACCATTGGAGAATTTCCTTTTGAAATACCGTATTAAATCTTCCATAAAATTAATTAGCCAAGTATTGGGATATACTGATACATTATATTAAGATGTATCAGTATATACATCTTACTATATATACATCTAGTATATACATCTTACTTACTCAGTATATACATTTTACTACACTCTATATTTCTATAGAGTGTAGTAAAATGCCTGTAAAAATACCCTAGGTTAGTTCATCGAGTATTTTCTTTTTTGTTTGCTGTATCATGTAAATCTTTGACAAACGAATCGGAAATATTGAGAAAATAATTCACGATTATTCAGGTTTAATTTTCTTAAGTAGTAATAAGAGGAAATTACGAAATTACTTTGATCCTTTCAATCGTGTAATTTTTTCTCTCCATTCCGAGGTTTACCTGTTTTTCTCTTTATCTGTCTCTCCAAAGATTAGGAAATTTAATTATCTGTTCGCAAAGTGGTTTCCGTGAAATAAAGAACCAAAATAATTTTATGATCTCGCAATAGGATACTTAAAAAGCGTCTGAAGCGTTCTAAAATCATAAAGTACGAAAACAAAATTATCTATCTTCCTCCCTCCCTTGTGAAAGCGACTTCAATTTCGTTGAAAGGCTTATTTTTGCCCAGTGAAGGAAGTAGTTCGGATAGCACGTAAAAGGAGAATGCTTCAGACAAGTACTCGTGACTAACTACAGCAAGGCTAACGCGAAATGACTGTGGGATTCTCCCATCTCGTGTGTATTGCTTGAGATCCTTCTGGGATGCAGCTAACAGAATAAAGCAACTCCCAAGTGTAGGCATTGTAAACTAGAGAGCGCTACACCGAACGCTGTTTCCTTTACTCCGTCCATAACCCTCGTTCAAATAGCGGACGATTCCCAGCATTCGCTCTCCAATTAGCTACAAATCATGGCAGGAAATTTCTTTCTTCGCCTACACCTCTTTGAGCTCCCTGTTACGATGTCTGTGTGACGTCATGAATTCAGGTGATCATTAATTACGTCATGTCGAACTGCTTACTACCTGTTGCGATTAGGATAGCAAGTAATGCGGTTTATTTTAGCATCAGCTTTTCTGCCAAAACCACGAGTAACGAAAGGGAGGATAAGCAAAATTGCACTGGAAGTACTGCGTGCTCACCTGTTCGCTCTGTGACAAGTTCAATATTTAAGTTAGTGCGGACAGTATCGCAGGTTGCTCACCGTTACGAAGAAGTGAGTTGACGTCATCGTTCTCTATACCCGAACGGATTACGTTTAGACTACCTGTCGTGATTATGAGGTTAGTTGACATTTTGAAAGATGTGTTAGGTTGGGGTTGTTTTGATTTACGACCGAAGAATACAAGCGTATTTTTTGTCTCTTAATTGCGTGTGTTCTAATGGCCGGAAAAATCTCACCGCTGCACGAGTACAGCTAACTCAGCTCCAACTGGTTATTCGCTATTTAGAGTTATGACCGAAGCGACTTAAGCTATGGAAGCAAGTGCATATGTTCTCCGGTCGGTTTTATGGAATGAAATATCCGACACGTCTATTTTCGGGAGGGAAAAAAAGCCGACCGAAACCAGATCACCTAACTCACCTTTAGTTGAAACTATTCTAAAGGGTTATTAACGTCCTAGATAGTACTGAACTGAGTTGCTAAAGATACGTGTGGAGAGATAGTCTTCGTCTGAGTGCTAAAATGCAAATGAAATCAAAGATGAAGGTCTAAAGGAGGCAACAGATCACGTAACTGACGTAAATGTAGTTATATCGCATCTCTTTAGAAAGTTCCCCATTTCTTATTATTTTGTAGCTCATGGCAACATCTTTAATATTCTATGTGTTAATCAAGTAAACACGTATTGTACTTATATCAGTTTTGGAACTGTAGAGGCCACCCCTGGTGATATGCGACGTATCGAAGGTGACGTAAAGTATTTAAAATGATAACTACAGCTGCATTACAGCTGTATGTGTATAATCACACTAAATATTTGTATATTAAGTAATATAAATTACATTAATTTTACAGTATTATATTATTCGAAATACGCAACATACGAATTTCCATCTATTTAGTTAGTCTTATTATACATTTTTAAAGAATAAAAGATCGTAAAATGCTTCGTCTGATTTCATAAACTATTGCAAGAAGGATGACAGATATCAGATAGTGTTTTTTTAGCCAGATGAACTAACTTTTACTTTTCAAAGTTAAAATATGCAAATAGTGACGAATACAATCTTTGTGTGAGAGTCACTTTAGTATTGCGCTTCTAAGATCTGTCGAGGGTCCAGCACATTTACGTTTTATTAATGTATACGGACTCCTGGACAAAGATAGCAGGGCAATAGCAAGGCAACTCAACTCGCATGTCGGAAATTGTATTCTCGTAAGTCTTCAGCCACTTACCAATCTTAAATTTCAAAGGCAAACATTTTATTTCATTAATTTATTTTTGCCAAAGATTTTTGTAGACCTCATTTTCTCTGGAATAATTCCGAACTCTATTTCGTTTTTCTTTCTCTCATTTTTATAAACGAAAAACAGAGCCTTTCAACTTATTCGTGAACTCCGTGGAGAAATCAGCAGCAAGTGTCGTAATTGGACAAGATGATTAACGAGACTAGATTTTTAATGAGCGAAAATTGAGACCTCGTTCTGTGTATTGGGATGAAGTTATTACTGAGCAAGAGAACGAAAGCCATCGCTTTCATCGGTTGTGCTGAAATCAACAGAAACCCTAAAAGGTGCCTTGCTTATCGGGAAAGAAATTACACTCGAAGAAGGAGTCATCGCTACGATAACATCATTAAACAAAACCGAGAATAATACGCAACATAGTTTCAATTAGAAAACTTTCATACTGAGGAATGCATAACGTAATTAACGTGTTGTTAAGCAAATATAAGTATTGTCCAACTTCTTTATTAATAGTGAAATTCAAGCCTCATCACTGAAGGTTGGAATAATAAATGATTCGACAGATTGCGTACGTAGAATCCAAATATTCAAATCAAAAGAGATGAAAATTTCTAAATTCGACAATTTCTAATTCCTGTACACTCTCAAAATTCATAATGAAAATTCTCATTGTAATTAACCGTATGTACTAGTTTATATCACGAGAACTCGTATATATTTCGTCTTGTAAAAGAGGACGTAAGGCATTGCAATCATCTTCTTACAAAAATAGCACGAATTTAATTAATGTATGATAATTAGCAAAACTGAAATGTTTACATCTCGACGTTTACTTATTGATCTTCCCTTTGATTACCTCTTCCTTCACGGATAAGAATTTCATTTTATCTCTCTCTATATTTCTTTAGCTAGCTTACTCGTTAGTTTGGAGTTTCTTTCCTTTTACTGTTTCCTTTAATAAGCTTCCTGGAAGGTTCATTTCAAAAGTTACCAATTTTTATCTTGAAAGAAGTCTGTAATTAAAATACTTGATGTGACGATACCTCATCAAAGTTCAGACCGTTTTCATAGGAAGTTGATCAAAGGAAGAGGGAGGGTATTGAAATCGGGAGGGTAAATATCGCTTCTTTTGCTTTACACTGTTATGATCTGCTATGAAATTTGAAGGAGGGACGGAAGCACATCGGCACACAGGAAGAAAGGCTGATTAAATGTTGATCAGGACGAAGAGAATTACAAGACTAGCACAAGGAATATTAGTTATTAGAGTTCAACTATTGCTAAGATCAGATAGGCTGCAGAAGATACTGGAAAGTAGAATACGCAATATAAAAAAGATTGCAATTGCTCTATAGAGAAGCGAACAAAAACATTTCCTCAAATATTCAACAAAATTAAATGATTACATAAAATAACGTAAGACATTAAAGATATCACCTGAAATATAATTAATCGAATTTTTAAAATAAAACAAAAGCGATGCGTTTATTTTTTTCTATTAATACGATATTTAATAAACTTATATTCTTATATTAATTCCACCCACAAATGGTTGGAAGCTATAACATATTAATGTGGGGTTACGGGTTAGATAATCTCAGACTCCTGCTCTAGATACGAAGCACGCACTTTTTCAAGGTACTTCGGTCATAAGTAGTGTTTATTTGACACATGGAAATAATCTTTAACTTATATTTGCATCACATATAGACATCAGATTGAATCCGCAACTGTGTGGGTGTTTCACCGAAACGCCGACTTTGTAACCGATGGGTTATTTTCAAAGCGTAGATGCTATTACTGGTCTGAAAAAAAAGTAGCTCTGAAGCTAAAATAAATAAACCGAGTTGACGATTCCTGATATATCTGCCTATTTTAATTTCAATAAATAGAATTATTATTATTATCATCGGAAACCTCAAGGGAGTTAAGGACTCATCGAGGAGGCTATAAATCACCCAAACCAACTGTCATACCTTCTCATAAATTCATTCACACTAGATGCACTCACTATCCTTAAACATCCCACTCATTCACTGTTCTTTGAGAGGAAAACCTATCTCTTATCCCTTCTCGACTTCCTCCTTGCAGAGTATTGCTTGTTTGTCTACTCATTTCTGTATGCCAGTTCTTACCAACTTCTCTAAAATCTTCACTATCACACCAGAGATACTGATAGGTCGGTAGTAAGACACATCAGTTTTTGCACCACCCTTGTGCAATGGAACTATCATGCATTCCTTCCATTCCTGAGCTGAGATCTAAGTTATACAAAGATGTGAAAGGCCTGAGGATGTGAAAGGAGCCGAATTAGCCGTACTCGTGCAGGGTTAGAAAAATTTTCCGGCCATTAGAACACATGCGATTAAGAGACAGAAATACACTTGTATCACAGCCTTGGTTGCTTCGGCCGCTAATTCAGTTGAACACTCCTTTAAAAAAGAGAAATAAATCCACTAATCCGCCTTTTATTTCTCAAAGGGAGTAGACGAGGCTGTTTAGCTCTAACTTGGATCTCAGCTGGGTGGGTGGGGGAGCAGAGATTTACCGATTTTCAAATTTAATAATTACTATACCTCAAATAATTTTAAAAGATTTGTGTTTCTTCTATCATATAACCGCATATGTAAGCCTGGTTGGTGGAATGATTAGCATAAACACCAATAGGCTGTTGGGGGGGGGGGGTAGAATCTCGTCGTAGAGATGGATGTTTACGATTGTCTTTTGATGGGAGATGATTTTGACGCCCTGGTGCGAGAACTACAGCTCGGCTTATGGGAGGCTTGAAAGCAGATTGAAAAAAGTTCCATGTTCGGTGTCTAGAATAGAGTTTCCGATTTATGTAAATAAATAAATATATCAATAATTAAATTTTAAAAAAATAATAAATATTTCGCCCACCTGGGTCAGACCATCCAACGTCTGTTAATGTGTGAAATCCCTTATAAGGTTTTCGCTTTCTGTGTACTATGGTATTCAAATATCATACAATTTTGTTTCAGTTGTATTTGAATTTGAATGTATACAAAATTACGGACGGAGGTTGATAAAAGTGTTTCGAGTTTACAGAAGATGCTGCAGGTTTGTTTTGTCTCTTCGCGCGTTTGTACAAGAGCTTCATAACAGTACTTAGCGTAAAAAATGTGAATCGTTTTAAAATGCAAATCCAATAGTTCCTTTAGGGCTTGCTGCTTGAATTGTTATTACAAATGGCTATAAAAAGGATACAAATATTATCTCGTATATATTTAAGAGAAGAATGCGTTTTAGTTTACAAAGAATCTGTGATTAGTGAAGTCAGTTAAGTCCTTGATTTATGTAGTTTTTGGAGGATGTTCATCTCAATATAATGCTTCTAATTGTTCTTTTTATCACAACTTTCCTTAATAAAAATGCGTGAACTGTTTCTTATCAACCTTAGTAACTAAATATATATATGAAAAGTTCCTCTTAAATATTTTCTTGGACGTGAAGAGCTTCTTGGCTTTTGATTAAAAGTAGCTTCGCGATCGTCCTTTGTTCATTCACTTTTACTCCGTACGTACGTAAGAATGCAATAGAAATGTTTTATACACCAATAATTGTTGATGGGTTTCCAGGAAATTGCTGCCAAAATAGTCTTTTCTGGAAGCATTCCAGGAAACAATATTTCAAGAACGATTAAAGTGAGATCTGATTGATTGAAATCGTCAACTAAAGCACACCTGAAATACCTAAATGCAAGCTACTGTATTATTATATCTGTTAATTGCTTACATTCTTTGGTAGGTTTACCTGTTTTGAGAAATAATTCGATTATCCAGGAAGTATTTTCAGTCACTTTGTTATTAGACGATCAATTCACTTTCAGTTGAAGAGTCCTTATAAACTTTTTTAATGAAATTCAAGCCTAAGCTGAAGGGCAATTGGTAGCACGTCATTGCAACTGTGTTTTAGAGGCACTAAAAGGAGAGAATATGAAATGCTGGTCATTTGTCTTCATGCAAAGAAACACGGATCTTAAATTTCAAATTCCAAAGGTCCTTGTGTGAGTGATATTTCTAAGTTTTCGTATTTCGGATTGCATATTTCTTATTAAATGACTATAACATAACCATTTAATAAACATAACTACACACTATAACTAGTTTGTGCTCGTATAATTCCTTCGAAATACACTGCTTGGAAAGAAGTCAAGGGGCATCATAGTGAGAGGAACACAAAGCCCACCTTAATAAGATGTAGAACAACCTTTCAGTGAGATGACTGCAAACATCCTACGGGGAATACTTTCCACGGGCGTACGATAGCAATCAATGGGAATTTTAGACTATTCTTCCTGTAAGCATGTAATGAGAACCTGGACTGTTGTGAGGCGTACGTCCCTTGACCTCATCCGACACTCCAGTTCATCTCACAAATATGCAATAGGGTTGATCATGGCTCTGTGGAGGCCAGTCAAGTGTGGTGATGTTCATGTCCGCAAACCACAGTTACATCAGAAAGAAACAGTGATCGGCTTCGTAGAAATGTCACAAAATAGGTAGCATTGTCCAGAATGTTAAAATACCTCTCGGAGTTCAGTGTGCGGGGCACCACAAACAGAGGTCAAACCAGGAAAAATAGGACTAAACTAAACCATCACACCGCCACCTCCGAATTTCATAGCTGGGGGATACCTGGGGTTACGCACTCTGGTAAGAAACGTTCACCCTGAGTCGACCACACTCACCCATTCATCTGCTCGGTAGAGGGTGTAGCTTGATCGCCGCTCCATAACACAGGAAGTAATTTCTTCTTGCTGAAACGACGTTCGATCTTTCCAGATTTGAACGTCTCACTGTGCACGCTCTTTGCACCACTGAAGACGACGCAATATGTAAGCCACATTACGAATCGGGTAATTTGATGCTTGCATATTGCGGTCCTACCATGGAAACCCATGTTGTGAGCCTTGGTTCGGAATGTTTTGGTGCAGATTCATGTTCTGAACTCCGCATTCAACTTGTTGGTCGAAGAATTGCGTTTTTCACTTATTCTTAGTAGCACCTTACGGTCACGTTGAGTGAGTGTGGTGGGTCGTCCATTGCGGATAGCACTTGCAGTTGACTCCCTGCGCTTCCATTCTCATTATCATCGGTTGTTGACCTAGGATAGCCTAGTTTTCCACCAATTTGCCGAACAGATATGCCTGCAGCATGGCACTCTATCACAACACCTCTTTCAAACTATGTCAATTCCCTTCTCGCAGCCATTTCCACCGAACACGGTTGCATTGATTTGGGAGCATCACATTCCTTCCTCCAATTTATACCGGCTACAAACACTTGATGCATTACATGGCACGATGCACCTTGCTCATGAGGGGTGTCTGTTGACTTCTTTTCAAGAAGTGTATTTGTAAGAGTTTATTAGTAATAAACGGCCTTTCTGTTACGAGATCTTATGCAGTGAACAAACGCCAAATATTTAATCGAGGAAGAACAGAACAGAATGAATTTGCCGTTCAATTAATAGCCTGAATACTATTTAGAAATTATTTTCCCCTCTGTAAAGAATATATGAGTTTTAGGAATACTAATATCTTGAACACAAAGTAGCATTTTTGTTACTTGTGAGATAGGACTACTGTTGAACTATTCGCCTGATTACTCCTTATACACTATTATATAAATGTTCTATGCGATTTTTGTCAAGTAACTGAGCTGGAAGACCAATTAATACATAAATAGTACCCTTATATTACCGGAACCATTAGCGTTTGCATATCTCAGTTAGCACCAACGTTGCCCTTTGGTTGGAAACACCGGAGTTCAAATTCCTTCTAGGAAGGAGGAACCTTTATTAGGGCTTGTTCATCTAAAGGTTTCTCATACGCTGGTGGAAGGAAACTGTGGTTTTCGCATTCCACCAAACATGCAATCTGACACTAGAAGAACATTCGTGGTTAACGGTAATAATACATAAGTCTCAAACACTTAGATGCTTCGCGCAGGTTTGATGCCAAGATAGATGGCGTCAAAAAAAATTGCGAGTGCTAACACAGTTGCTTTGTTGTAATTTAAATGACAACACCTTCGTAAATATATCTTCTTTTACTGTCATACGGTAATAATTTCCGTTTTAAAAAGATCCAGAGGAAGACCAAGATTGGGTAGATGGATGCAGTCAGACATGCCTTATCATAAAATTTTATGATAAGCCAAGACATTGGCTTATCATAAAATGATAAGCCAATTCCCTCACAATGCAATTCTATGAGATGATGCTATTATTTTTGTGATTAGAAAAGACGAAGGTTACAATGTCCAGGACGCAATGAACATTCGTCAGAGTTGTATTTTATAAAAATGAGTCAACGTCGTATATGGAGAAGGAACAGTTTTTATTCTCTGCAAAGAAAGATAGGCTGTAGTAGAATACATAATGATGCTTCGCGATCGTAGCTGTGTGTGTGTGTGTTATCACAGTTGATTCGTGGTTTTGAACGAATATTAACTGGATATTAAATATTGCTTAACGTGAGAAAACCATCAAGAATTTTTTAACACTTTCATTGCCAAGCTGAAAATTGGAATTTCGTGTGGTGGCCAACTTTTTGGTATTTTTTTATTTAGTTAACGACGTCCACGCGATAACGCGTGATCGGCCGTTTGGTGAGAACTCGCATCGCGTGATCGCGCGATATCGTTCATTGCCAAGAGCTGAAAATTGGAATTTTGTGTGGTGGCCAACTTTTTTTTTTTTTTTTTTTATTTAGTTAACGACGTCCACACGATAACGCGTGATCGGCCGTTTGGTGAGAACTCGCATCGCGCGGTATCGCGTGTTTGGCACTGAACATGTTAAAGATCAAACTCATTATCTGATTCTGTTCTATGCGTTCTCCGAATTCTACTCTTTTTCACAACTTTATGAACCACAGCATATATTTTAAAATATTGCTAGCAGCAAATTGGCTTGCAGAAAATCACTCAAAGCCCTGCAAACAAAAGCGTCAGCGGTGTTGTCAACACTGAAACAACTACTTCGCTATGAAAACCTAAAGGATTTAAGTGATGATATGCGAAATGCAGACGAGTAAATAGACTCCTAAATAAAATGAAAGGTAATCTCTAAAGACACATCCAGAAAAAGTAAAAGATTAATGATCCATTTTAACTACTCATGTGAGATAATGTTTTGCTAGTATAAAAGGAACGTAGAAGATAGAATACTTTTAAAGTAGATTCATTGCTTGATGGAATTCTTAAACTACCAATAGTGGCTTCAATAGATGCAAAGACTGGAATAAAAACATGCACACATTCGCAATGGAAAACGTTACATAAAGAAAATTGTGGGATTTTTTTTTTAAAACCAGAAACGGAACTGCCGAGTAGCCACTCAGACCACAAAGATAGGATGAGTACATTATAAGCACCGTAGTACGGATTTTCTCTCTCAAAAATAGTACTTCAAAAAAAAAAAAGAAAAAAGAAATCTCTAAAATATCAAGAAGTATACAAGATGGTGATAACGTTTATCAAAATGAATATTTTTCAATTGTTGAATCTCGATCCACTAGTCGACGAGACAGGGTGATTTAATACAAAAATATGAAATGCGATAAAATATTAATTCAATTGAGTTTACTTTTTCTTCACATTTTTCATTTTATTATTTCTCATTTCCATCGCATTTTTCAATTTTCTCTTCTAACGTAACTTATTAGGTCATTACTACGCAAAACTCACGTGTTTTTGCCTTTTATAAGTGGATGTTTATGATACGCAGATGGACTCTCTCATCATAGATGATTTGTAGTCTGAATAGACTGTCTCTTATAAATCATTTATTGGATAAAAGGTCTAATGTGAATTTTATGGTAGTGTCTGCTGAAAAACCATCAACGTCTTGATATTATCTTCTCATTATTATTACCAAAGCTTTTTCTTTCTTTCCTTCTTGAATCCACCCGACTACTAAATATTCTCATCGCAGTAAGTTCATAAATAATCTTTTCCCCCTGCTTCTGTTCGCATTCTAGTGACAAAAAAATTAATCCTACAAATGCCTGTACTTCTGATCCGAATGAATGAAGTTTCTCTATTAATAGAAACCTTAATAAGTAATTTAACTAGAGGATCATGTCTGCTCTTTTTAAAGCTCCCATGATTCTTATTGTTAACTATGGATGACGAAGAATGCTCAGTTTTTATTCATTAGATAGGATTTTATGTAGAAGTTCATTTAAATTTCGTATTGAATTTAAAACAGTATTCAATTGATGTTATCAATATTAGAAATGTCGTTAAGTTTTTTTTTAAACATTCTATTGATTTATTTGATTTTAATTTATGGTGAGTGACTGAAAACATTTTAAAGCGAAAAGTAAGAATTATATTGCTTTGTCCTTTCCCTTATTGCACTACCGTTTTGAGAATCTTGATAGGAACTTATTTTTTCAGCGCAATATTTCACAGTATCGTTTAACAATCATCGAAGAACATTACTTTCCCGATGCTGAATGATGTTTAATCTTAATACGAAGTGTAATATTTTCCGAGGTATCTCAGGAGCAAAACACTTTCCATTACAGAGATTATTCATTTTTATTCAATGGTGAAGGAAAAGACTGGAATAAAATACGTTGAGTGATGTAGTCCTTCGGTAACAGGTGCGATTGGTTGGATTATCCAAAGAGAGTTGATGCAAATTGAGGTTGACAAGTAAGCGTTAAAAGTATGGACTGTGACCAAGCGCGGAAAAAAAACACGAGGTACCACCAACGCAGGTAAACAAGGAGAAGCGGCAAATACGGTGAAGGTATTTGCTGCTGTGTTTACAAAGTTAAAGTTATCCGGGAAACGATCTCTCTCTCTCTCTCTCTCTCTCTCTCTCTCTCTAGCATTATTATTCATGCCGAATGTATAGCAATGAGTAGCTTACATTTATTTGACTCGAAGGCAATATTAAATCAACAAATTATCGCAAGATTCGATATGGAATTTTAAACAATCTATCGTCAAGCGTATTTTAAACCGCTTTAAACGTTTAAATTCGTTTTAAACATTTCTAAAGACCTTTTAAGTCTGTTCAATGGCTAATATGGAAACATTATTAATTTAAATATTGAAATCATCGTTAATAGACGCATCTATTGAACTGGAAAGAAAGCGCCGTTTGATCGAAATTATTTTAATTTGAATTCAATCTACGATTGGACAAATCGTAGATTGAAGATTCATTAAGGATTTTCAGAGGAAAATATGTTATCTGGTCTCGTATGGAAGTCGGAGGGTGTTTCCTTTCTGAAAACTTGGGCTTTTCTCATGGAAAACAGAAAAACCTGGCTGAGGAATACTCCCAATTATAAGGATAATGCTCGTCTTATAGTGATACTTGCTTTGTTGTAATTTAAATGACAACACCTTCGTAAATCTATCTTCTTTTACTGTCATATGGTAATAATTCCCGTTTTAAATAGATTGAAAAAAATTAGTACGTAATCCATGCTAAAGTGGCGAATCGGAAAGAGAATTACTCACATCGACAGGCAAATTGAGTGTCATTTGCAACCTGATTATGTGATTTTATTTTACAGTACTCTTTGTATTTTGCTCTAAAAACAGGAAAATGTGCTACTTTAACATTCCCCTCTGTATAAAACATAAAATCTTAGTCTTATTAGACCTCGTTTCAAGAGACTAAGGTCAGTCTTGTCCATTTTTAGACATCGCTTGGCGTATCGGAGAAAGTTAATAAAGGAGGAATTACTTCATAGAGATTTCAGTTACGTATTCGGTGATCATTTCGAAAAAAATTAAAGCAAAAAGTAGATAGTTTTCCCAGATCAAGAATGCATGCTGGTGTTCACTAGAGAAGAAAATCTTACCGAGATTACGTCATACTGTTTCCTTTCAGGTAACAAAAGGTTATTTTCGGTAAGAGCAACGAGCTGTATATTGATTGTAGTTAGTTCACTACACGAGATAAAAGCGCATCCCTGCTGGAGACGATTAAACTAGCACGGATCGCATTTCTAGACGTTCTGTTTCAGATCTTTTTTTTTGTGGCATTCTTTCTCCGACCCCTGCGCCCTTGCCGTCTCGGTATTGTTACTTAGAGGTCATGTAACTGGCTTCATTAACATTTTTCTGTTAATTTAGTTCTGAAAAAAAAAAATGAAAGTCAGTCGGTAACCAATTTTTTTTTTCTGTTTTCAAGGGCCAGGTCGCAGGGGCTGATGGGAAGTCTGCTGCAACATCACGTCACCAGCCGTGGACTCGAAGGAGCGAGGGGGACCAGCTAAGACATCCTCTTTTCCCCTGTAATCTTTCCAGGCCCATCAGCGTGTAAGCGACGACAACTCGGCGTTATGTCTTTGTGATTTTTCCGTAGGAAAGCAGGAGCACCGTGACGGAACAACGGACGCTAAACCCCCAATCCTTTCCCCCCTCTTTCGACCCGTCGACGAACGAACGACAGCGACGGCAATGAGCCTTGAAAGCCGATTGTGACGAGCGTTAAACAGGATGCCCGTGATTCCCATCGTGAACCTGGACACGTCGCAAATATGGCGTCGGATCAACGACAAGTTGGAGGAGCCGAAAAGTCAGCGGAAGCTGATTTTGGTGATCGTGTGTGTGGCCCTGCTGCTGGACAACATGCTGTACATGGTCATCGTGCCCATCATCCCCGATTACCTGCGCTACATCGGTGCTTGGAAGACGCACACGGAAGGAGGAGGACAGGTGCCGTACAACTCCTCGTTCGCAAATACGTCGTCGACGAACCTGTCATTCTGGAGGCGACTGCCTCCGCACGTGGTTTACGAGGGTGAGGAATCGGCAGTCGGGGTGCTTTTCGCTTCGAAAGCCATCATTCAACTGATGATCAACCCTTTCTCTGGTGCTGTCATCGACAGGATCGGCTACGACATCCCGATGATGATCGGACTCACGATCATGTTTTTCTCCACGGCGATGTTCGCCTGCGGTCAGAGCTACGGAGTGCTCTTCTTCGCTCGGAGTCTGCAGGGCGTCGGTTCGGCGTTTGCGGATACAGGCGGACTAGCTATGATCGCCGATCGCTTCACGGAGGAATCTGAAAGGAGTAAGGCCATAGGGATTGCACAAGCGTTCATCTCATTCGGCAGCCTCGTAGCACCCCCTTTCGGCGGTCTTTTATACGAATTCGCAGGGAAGGAAGTGCCCTTCATCGTGCTGTCGCTGGTCTCGCTGCTGGACGGTTGCGTGCTGCTGTTTGTGATGCGGCCGCTGAAACAGGCGATGAAAGAAAAGGGAGTCGACAGGCCGAATGCCACCCCTATTTGGCGTCTGTTCATTGACCCTTATATAGCCGTGTGCGCCGGTACGTTAGTTATGGCCAACGTTTCTTTAGCCTTCCTGGAACCCACGATCTCCCTCTGGATGAAGAACACGATGGACGTGGAGGAGTGGCAAATGGGACTCATTTGGCTTCCCGCATTCTTTCCGCACGTAATCGGCGTCTATACGACTGTCCGTCTGTGCAAGTCGTACCCTCAGTATCAGTGGCTGATCGCTGCGACCGGATTGGCACTCGAAGGGTTAAGCAGCTTCTTCGTCCCGTTCGCCCGTTCCTTTTGGTTCCTGATCTTGCCTCTGTCGGGGATCTGCTTCGGCATCGCTCAGGTCGATACCTCGCTATTGCCCATGTTGGGATATCTGGTTGACGTCCGCTACGTGTCAGTGTACGGGTCGATCTACGCCATCGCTGATATTTCCTATTCTCTCGCGTACGCCGTGGGTCCCATCATAGCCGGCGGGATAGTCGAGTCGATAGGATTTCTGGCTCTGAACATCCTCATCGCCCTAACTAACCTGGCTTATGTACCGGTTCTGTACTTTCTCCGAAATATGTACGACTACAAACCATTCGAGAACGAAGCGAACATCCTCATGGATGACCCGCCTCCGAAGCAGTATCAGACGTACGTAATGCAAGACGGAGTGGCAACGAGTATCGAAATGCAGCAAACGAACTACAGCACGACTGAAGGGGCCCAACAGCAAACCACCTTCATTGAGAACCCGCAGACCCAGAAAACCTCCCCAAGTAATAACCCGAATGATCCGAAATTTCACGAGACCAACCCTTTTCGTCAACCGACGGCCTCGGTACCAGCGCAGCAACAGCAACAGCCACCGCAGCGACCACCCCAACAACAAAATATGCCTCCCGCTATATCAGTACCAGCTCCCTCGTCGGCTAAAGGCCAGAGGACTGTGACGCGGAAACATATCCGAGGCAAAGGTTACAGGTCATCCGACATGGAACGAATCATCACAAGTTCGGAGGACGAAATGGAGTAACCTAGCGACTGCTTAGGGATTTTCTCTGAGGAGAAAGCACAAAGTTCCCCCGTCATGCAATAATATTGTAGATGTGTATAAAAATGGGTGTCTCTTTCTTTGTAGCTGAGGACAACCTGTGTTTAGAGTCAGCGTGTTTGTGAATGAGTCAATAACTGTAAAATACCTCTTGTATATTGGTTAAGACACCCCGCTACAAGTAGCTAAGGACGAATAGACGCGCCTCTGTTGTAAAGACATGTTCCCGGATGTTGTTCTTACGTATATCAAAGCTTTGGAGGTGATTACGTCATTAGTCTGCTAGTAGTCGAGTAACATGAACTAACAAAAAAAAAAAGTATATCAGATAAGAACGGCCCGATTCTAGAAAATGTGAAGCATTTTTGATTTTTTTTTTTTCCCTTCGGGAACCCTCCCCCTCCACGACGAAGGTGCGTGGTCATCTCTTGTGCAATAATACATCTCTATTTGTGGTGCGTAGAAGACCTGTTATTAGTGTCTTTGCGGTATTCAATACATATCAATGTACATGTTGTACATTATGCGATCCACACCTGATCAGGCTGATTTTAGAAACCTCTCATCAATGTGACTGCTGGACTCGTGCTGTATATGGAACTTAGCGTTGCTCTTCTATTAGACATTATCAAAATATTCTTCAGAAATTTAGATGCATATTGATTGGTTGTGTAAATGAAAACATATCAGTTATTTACTGAAATATATCTTTTTTTTTTTCTTTTCGTCTGCCAATCACCCAAGTCGTTCTTATACCAAAATCATGCTAGCACAACTGAATGTATTGTACATAACGTAGCACAAATACAGAAACAACACACTTTTCTTCCATGAAGAAAGAATGCTGGGAAATTTTAGTCGGGTGAGAAAACAACAAGAAGAAGATAAGCGATGACTGTGTAGATCAAAAAAAGAACTGGTTGACTGGAAGGAAGTTTAAAATGTGTTGTATTATTATTTCTATAAAAGAAGAAGGAAATATTGCGTTGATTTTAAAAATATTTATTGAGTGCACCTCAAAACAATCTCGTTGGTGTAATTCCTCGTTCTTTGATTCTGACAATAAATATATAGTGACAGTTAACGTAACATTATAATTATTATTATGTTTTAAACTTCCATTAAAATGTTTGCGTTTTATTATTTGAATAGGAAACGAAGCCAATGAGATGTACAAAGCCCATTTCATGCTTTATTTTAGCCTGAAACTTAAATTTTACTATTCAAGGCTAAAATCTAAAACAATATATTACAGAATGTCACGTTTTGTTATCTCTTTGCACAAGAAAAGATAGACTTATTCGTATTCTGCTTTCCAAACCAAATATATGTTATACACTGCGATATCCCTACCATACTTCTCAGGACTTTTCCTGGTGGAATATTTTCTTTTGTATCCCACATCGAGAGAGAGTGTGTGTGTGTGTGTAAATATCTGCCTTTTCTACTGTTACATGATGAATAGTATGCGAGTGTGGGGCTGATGTAAGACTCAACTTCTCGTGCGCATGCTATAGTAGCAATGTCTAATGCAAAATTCATACCGTTTAGATCGACTGGACATTC
This sequence comes from Typopeltis vanoorti, assembly GCF_054136105.1. Taxonomy (NCBI): domain Eukaryota; kingdom Metazoa; phylum Arthropoda; class Arachnida; order Uropygi; family Thelyphonidae; genus Typopeltis; species Typopeltis vanoorti. The sequence continues at coordinate 134,367,154 of NC_143549.1, forward strand.
ATGTAGTTCTAAATAGAGAGAAAAAGGATGCTTCGGTCTGTACCTTCAGGAAAATTTCTTTGTTGAACCGCGAGCATTGTAACATTTCGATGTCTTCAGCGGTGTATATTAATGCACGTGTGGACGTTTTCTTATCAACAGCTTAAGAGTTTTCAAAATATATACTCCATCGACGAAAAATATAATGTAAATGACGCTGTAATAATTTGAAGGGAAGAATGATTTGTTTAAATATTCGATGGAGAGAGAGAAGGAACTGTTCGCGAATATTATGTAAATCTATGAGCGTACTGGTTCTTCAGAATATCTCTGATTATGGGATAACCGCGGTATGCAATAATATGACATTGCTTTGGTGATATGAATCTCATTAAATTGTTTGCATTAGCATACGACATGTACAAACAACGTATGTTTTAAGAAGGTTCTTTTGGAAAGATAAAACTGTCGATTCTCACATCAAAAGATGTATCCGTAGAGATGTACCTTCGGACCGTGAAATGGCATATTGTATCGTTTGTCTCTGCCACAGGAAGATAAGCGTTTAGTTAATATATTAATGTTATTTAGAAGAGAATGTTTTAGTTGGTTTGTTCTTGAGACGTTCATGAAGTTGTATTTTGGGGCCCTTTTTTTCTTAGTGCTAGATGAAAATCTTGCAGAAAATTCACCTAGGTGAAAAAGATACAGAACGCATTTATTACTTATTTTGAAGGATTCGTTGATTTTTCGAAGCAAGTAGTCCGTTCTCTGACTACATTAAAAAAATCGCTATGTCTCTCAATGTCTCCCTTCTTCGCGGCTCCAGGTAACAGCGAAAACGTAACGCTAATAATGGTTTTTCAAACCGGAAATCCTCACAAAATAACGGAACAACTACTGTTGAATGAAAGAAGAATCCTGTATATTGAAACATAAGTCATTCATTCATTCGAGGGACACTGATTATTCCATTGCCTCACTTATATAAAATTTCTAATAGTTGACTACTAGTTAAACATTAGAAATGCAGCTACCTTTTCACAGTAACGCACTGATACTTACATTCCTAATGAATTATAAGAAATTAAATGATCATTTAAATTTAGGTATCCCTATTAGCAGCTTTTTTACAGATCCGAATAAGCAAAAGATATTTAAAAACAAAAATTGTTGTAATTAGTCAGACGTTTAAGAACAGCTAAACATCTTATAAAAATCTCTTCATACTTTTATTAATAGCTTCATTTATTTTTCTAAATCCCAATATACATAATTATTGTTTCTATGAAATCGATTGGATGGCTTCCTTTGAATGCACAGTTTAGAAAATTAGATAGTTTCAGGTTGAGAAAGAGAGAGAGAGAGAGAGAGAGAGAGAGAGAGAGAGAGAGATTTAATAATTTACTCACCACTTATATTTCCACTTATTGCTTTCTTGTGATATGTACAGGATACAAAGTTATGTGCCGATTATTACACTTCCTAATTTTTTCACCACAGAAGGTTGGTTCAAACCATAACGAAAAGAGGTTTGCGATTTGAAGATGAAATAACTCCCTTTTACCCATCCAAACCTCACGTTTCTATTGAAGATATGTAAACTCCAACAAAAAGGAATTCTCATCTTTCTCAGAAAGATATTCAATATTTAGTTCTTGTTATCTTAATAAACACTCATAAACAATAAAAGGAGACGTATTTTTGATGAAAGTACAATATTTGATTCCATCTGACACACGACGACTGTTCAAAATGTATGCAGATCGATGTGATTCCGAAGAGAATGTGAGACTTAAAAAGATTCCGAGCTGGGGCTCCTTCTCTACGCTTATCAACTTTCTCATCGTCTTTGCCTTGTTGGAAACATTAATCAAAATTCGTTTCCCGGATATCTAAAAATGTGGAAATTTCGACCTTTTCTGTTTTTCGTAACAGTAAATTGCCGATCATTTCGAAATCACGTTTTTTCTATCTTTCATTTCTCAAGGCCTAAGGGTGTTCTAGAACATAGATCCCATTCTTGACTGCAGCTTCTCCTTTCTTTAAATTGATGTGGAACTGAGTCTCACAGCGGTAACTTTGTGCGCTAATTCAAAAATATTGCAGCGTATCATAATATTCTCAACGAAACAAAGCAGCACTCTTAGCTTTATTGGCTCACTGCATGAAACCGAGATCTTCACTCCTATTATAAACAAGATGAATTGACATCGCAACGTGATATTCAATGCTATATTATATTGGTGGGATTATGCTCAAATAAACTGATCAAGCTAGGGATCTTGTAGTTTTAATAGATAGGAAACTGAAGTTCAAGGACCATAAAGAAAAGATTGCAAATACAAATCAGAGGGTAATTGCGATGCTGATGATATGCAAAGAAAAGGAAGTCATTTTGCCTCTTTACAGGCTTTTGACTTAAAGTCTTTACGTTCAAGTGACGTAAAGCTTTAAAGGCTTTACGTCACTTGGACTATTTGTGCACAGGTCTGTTCTTCTGATTTCCGTGGTGACGCCGATATAGTGGAGGAGAGTGTTGAAAATGATATCAGGTTTGTGGAATGCTGATTATGAAGACAGATTGAGAATTTGTAGACTGCAGACACTAACAAACAGGAGAAAGAGGGGTGATATAATCGAGACTTACCTTCTGAAAGGGTCATACAGGATTTCAATTGATGGAAGTTTTCAATTTATGGAGGGTGGGGAAAGGACGAGAGGGCATCCTTAAAAATTGAGCAAGAACACAATCAAGAAGGGATTAATATTAGTTATTTAAACTAACATTAATATAAATTTTACTGATTTCTGTAAGGTATTGCATTAATTACGATCTTTATAATTTAAAAATATTCAATTATTACAACCGAGAAACTAAAACTGTGATGCCAGAGTTGGGCTGTTCTGAATTGCGATGGCAGTAACTAAGCCTCTGAGACAGTGTATTAACTCGAGTTTTCGAGAGGGAATCTGGTACTTCCCCACGAGACTTGCTAACTCGTTTTTAGAAAGTCATCATGAAGGTTCTTTGCCTTCTCCTAAATGGGATTCGAACCCACACCCTTTCCACCAAAATTTATCGTTTATTGACTGAGCAGCGAAGAAGACGTATTTTAAGTGTTTGATTAGATGTTAATAAATTGCTTAAATAACACGAGTTAAGTAATCTACTCGATATCCTAATCGCAGTATATGCATATAATGGGTTAAATATACAGATAACTCAGAAGAACGTTGTTTAATACCAGTCTTCTAAGTTATGTAAAATGAATAATAGTTAAGTGTAAAAGTCATTTAGTTTTCCCTCCCGAATACGCGGGTTTTTCATCCAAAATCAGGCAAACTGGCTATTAGAACACACTCACCTAACAGATTTAATGCACTGGCCTTATAGCCTGAGATGACCGTAAATACAAGTCAACCAGCCAACCAAACGTCATGTATGTTGGATGACTTTTTTTTGTTGCAGAAGCCTTATCGCATACTCTTCTTATACTACGTGAAAAACTCACAAATATAAATATCCTCTCACTCACCTAAATATTAACATCAAGGTTAAGATTTTTCATATAAAGTAAAACAAAAATATTCAGAATTCAACATTACATTGCCGAATACTTAGAATAAATACTAATGATCATTATTGAAGAGACGTTATTGTTATTCTTATTTCATTTTTTTTTTATTTCTCAGAAAAGAAAAAACTAAGTAGGAAGTAAAGGATCCTTCCTAAAACACTGTGCTAGCATTAGTGGATGTTATAAAGCAAACTATTTCTACTTTCACACAAAGTCTGTGAGAAAGTAGAGACTGAATTTATTCTCATATGAGCATCCGTAGCTCAGTCAGTACAGAAGAAGCCCTTTGACCGGAACGACCTGGGTCCGATTCTCGTCAGGTACGTGAGGAACCTTTATCTGGGTCTCTTTCGATTTAAAATGAGTTAGTCGGTCTCATACGGGGTAGGGTTTTTTTAACCCGGAAACTCGGCATCTATCTACACGGTAAAATGTGTAGGTCTACGCGTGAGCGTAAATTAGGAGGATTCTCACATATTAATTTAAAAATATGGGCCTATATTAGTGTTATTACTTATTAATTCATGGAGTCGGGTAGGATGCCTGCTAAATCAGGAGGAAAAACAACTTTTTAATCAATAATTTTATTCTAAATTTCACGTTATTTAGAAAATCATATGTTTAACATAAGTGCAAAAGCTCATCCAATTTACGTACAGCTAAATACATTAACTGACACTATACAAACATATACAGGAAAAAGTGCAACCCATGCTACATACGGAAAGCGAAGAACAATGTTACAAACTTCGTAGAGTTCTTACACAGCGTTATTTAATATTTTACACATAACACAGAATCCTGGAACATTTTTTTCCGTCCTGCTCAGACCATTACATAATCAGTTTATTTATACAATTTTTCTGAATAAATGTTTTTAATTTCTGAAGAAGAAGAATAAATGTTCTTTGATCAGTCTTGTATTGGTCTGGGTTGATTTCATTTGTTTGCGATCATTTGAAAATTCTCTGTGGATTAGTAGTAGCGCGGAATGGTGGCAATTTATTTATTCGTGTGGAGTTCCCCCGTTCCTCGACCATCCCTTAGGGCTGGTTGATCCCTCCTAGTGAGAGATTAAGAATGTATTTATGACTGTAGATCAGTGTGTGTTCAAGGGCCTGTTTGCCTATTTGGAGGGACGTAAAACCCGAGTTTCCTGGTGAAAAAACCTCTACCTCAGAAGACCGGCTAATTCACCTTTAGATAAACAGATAGCAAATGAATGTAAAAAACTAATGTCAAATTTTTAATCAGTTTTAATATATACCGTATGAGCACTGAAAAACTCGTCTTTTCCAGATATATTTAATTAAACTTTGTTTCTACAAAATGTTTGACATCATAAACAATAACACACGTAATGAAATGTTACATTACATGTAATGCTTCTGCGCATGATCATTTAGAAATGATACTCTTTAGTGATAATCCCACCAGCCAAAGGCTGCTTGGTAATACTTTAGTTTGCACAAACTATAATAAAATATACTTTTATTAGTGTTTTCTACCATTTCAGCACTCAGTAGAAGCATTGAGCCTCATTAAAGGCAAATGGTTCTGCTGATCCTGGCATCACACCAGGTGATGAAAATTATCTATCTCCTAAAGACTTTCACTAGACAGAAATATCGAAAACATAGCCTGTATACTCTATTCAGCCACCCAGGCTGGCAATGACGTAATTCTAAGTTTTCAACAACATACGTCACCAGCCTGGCAGTGGTGATGTCGTTAAATTTATGCTGAAATAGAGTCGCTACTCTCCAACCAGTAGGATGTGGATTTCTATCTTACTTTTTTGTGGAGACCTAAAATGGTTTGAAATAGCATAAAACAGTTCTTCTCTATAGCAGGGGAACCTGGGTGTATACCCTTACTCCACTAACGAGATTGAGTGTGTGATAAGCTTATAATCTTCCATGGATAGGATTCACTTAAAAATAATGCATTCGTATTTCCGAAATTAAAATAAGTATCTTGTTAACTATATGAACATATTAATAGTATATGGTCGTGTTTAGATTAAAAATACTATTGTATTAGTATTATTACCAGTCCGTAGCTTTAACAAAAATGGTGTTATTTTCTGACTGTTATACAGAGTTATATAAAATATCAGAAAATAAAATTATCTTTAATAATTCTACGATGTCGTATAAGGGGATCTGTTTCTTTCTAACGTTGCGATATTTTTAAATTTAAATCCATCCAATGTTTATTTTTAATATCGGCAGTAACTGATTTCAAAAATTCTAAAACTTTCAAATGGAAATAATTAAATAAATGTTGCCGAGAGGAGCTTCTTATCATCAAGGTTCTCTTGGATTTGGATTTTCTTGGATTTTCGATTAGATTACGGGAATGCTGAGGTATTATTCCGCTCTGGTTAAATCTTTATGCAAAATTCGAATCGATTGGTTAATGACAGCAATTAGGCCCTTACGAAAGAGTAAGCCACCCCACCATCCAGAAGTGATTTTGTTATATTTCTTAGCGTAAAATAAGTTTATGTTTTTAAAATAAAGTAATTCCATGGTAAAGTAATTGGGTCAACCAATTTTCCTCTCCATTCATCCAGAGGGCACCAGTGACCAATACACTTATCCATTATCAGTTCGTGAGCAATACCCATTTCCAAACTGTGCCCATCTGGTAATGGTAATAATACCCGGATGTTGAACATATCCACCATAGTGAAGTGCAGCAGGCAATATGCGCACAACATTAGACGTAGAGCCAGATCTCCGATCCGGAGACATTTATGCCCATTTAGAATTCTCCAAACTTCTTCCCTTGGGTTAAACAACAAGGTCACAGAGCAGTGTAGTCGAGGTACGTACTTGGGGGAGTGATATAAAGGGAGCGTGCTGCTGGTAGCTAATGGCCGGTCACGCTTATGACGTTAGCATTGTTATTGTTCTGCGAGTTCAGTGTTATAAATATTTTAGGCTTAGCTCACTCCATCTCATTACTCGCCACGCACGGACCTACCGGACCAAATGCATGCACGGGGATTTACGCGGCACACACGCCAACCGTCTACTTGCTAGATCGAAAGGAAAGCCAAGGGAGGTTGAGGGGATGAGAATTCAAAGAAGGGTATTGTTACATTGTTACGCTGGCTTCGCTATGGTTAACGAGGCGGGTGCTTCTGACGTGCACGGAATGCAATTACGGGGGTCAGTTACTGGGTGAATCGTGAATAAGTTGTAGCTTACTGTTTAGGGATGTCCGAAAAGTCTATAAAGTGTCGTACGAGAAAGGATGAGAAATATTTTTCTATTTTCGTTGGCATGCGAACAGTAACGAGGTCGCTAACAAAATACGATGGATGGATGGATACTAAGTAAACAACAACAGAAATTTTTCCATTATTTGAAGTAGCTGGACTCAGTTTTCGCCTTGACAGAAAAATCTTCTACTATAGAGAAAATAATAGTGGAATACAAAGATAACAAAAGCCTTTATCTTCTTTTCTTTATGCTGGTGCCAGTACAAAGGATGGTGGCTTCCTCTTAAAAAACAATAAATTATATTAACGACGTAGTTATTGTTTAACTGATATCTCTTTGACTGACAGGTTGATTGACATTCTTCTGTTGGTGCACACGTTCAGTTCTTTATGGCCATTACATCAAAATCTAGAGTCATCTGCGTACTTTCTTCTCAGGATTGAAAATATCGATTTTGGATACTTTTCAAAGATCTACGTAATCACCCATGTTGTTCCTTCAAGTAGTTTTCTTACGAAAAACAATGGCCATGCTGGGCGCGGACAAAGGAAGATACGTTTCTACAAATAAATGGACATTTCTTTTTTTTTTTTTTTGAATTAGCTACATATTTCCATGATCTCTTAACTTCTTCTAGTGAGACTTTTTTTAATTGCAAGCAGGCAGTTTTATGCTGTTCGTTTTGATATCCTCTCCCCCATCTCGGGAATATACACACACACATGCGTTAAGTCACCACGTGTTAAGATGAAACTTACTTAAAAAGAAACTATTGTGAACTTAGTTTGTTGTGCTGTGACAACAAAACCATTTTCGTTTCATGGACTCATACAATTTAAAACCGTAATGCGAATAAAAGGCACGATTTAAAGCGAATCGCGGTAGGTATGGAAGTTGAAACAGAATCGAGATACGACATTTGTATCACGCACACAAACATTGAAACTCTTTTTCAATTTCAAACGAAACTGAAATTGAACAAATTCAAAACCGATTCAAAAACTCTTTCCCTGCTTTAACAGAACCAAATTTATTAATTGGAACGCTGAAATTAATATTTTACAAGAAGATTTTCAACGGAAGATTATGGTCGATCATGAATGTCAGTCACTTGTTATGGATGATCTTCGAAAAGTTTATTTATTTTTGTAAAATATTGCTGGACTTTCAGCGCACATTACTGTGCGAAATTGCCAAAACGTTATGGAAAAAAAACAGCAGCAAGTTCTTTAGGAAAAGTCAGGATTTCAGAATGTTTGCCTTAATACTATGATATCGATGTTTAAGAGGAGAGCATGTTAAATGAGAAATAATAAATAAATAAAAAAATTACTTTGGTTGGTTGGGGTTTCCATTTGGAGTATTCTTTAGGCGTTTAAGAACATAAAGTGGGAAAACAGAAAGATGGGAGGATAGAAAAATTTTTAAACGGTAGAGAATATTCACTGGGGAGACTAATGAAAAAGAATTATATTTCGGAGTAAATAAAAACCTCGCAGTTTTTAATTTGCTCTGAAATGCATAATTAATATGTAAAAAAATCACCATTCAAGATAAGCGGTTTTTTCACTTAATATATTCTGCTACTACTAAATCTAAACTTTAGTATTCTGGCATATGTACTCCGAGATCATCAGTCACACTATGTCTAATATAATTACTTAATTTATTTCTTATAAACAAAAAGAAATGCTTGAAGCGGCACAAAAAATAAAAATAAAAAAGGAAAGTCCTTTATTGGCGATATCATTCGGAAGACAGTGCAATCAGATATTGGTTTTGCCTCGAAATGTGAAAGCATCATGTCACATCCATCTTAATGCAGTAAACATAGAAGATGGGTAGAGTATCTTTCTTAAAGTAATCATTAAAGAACGTTTCTTGAATATACTATTATAGGAAGTGAATCATTTGCTCATTTCAAGAGAACATTATATTTGATTGTCCGGAGGTTTAATAAAATTAACTTCAACTGGCAGCTCCTAAAGAAATGAAGACACACGATATTCATTTAGAAGTAATCTTTTTAATTATTACTGCTTGTAAATTTTAGTGAGACACTCTTTCATATACTACAGTATTCACAGAAAAGGACAGGAAATTCGCCAGATGATTCACATTCATACGCTGATAGATCCTGTGTTAGGGCTGATATTCAAAATCGTCGTGTATTAACCCGTATGGTTACACAGAGACTTCTGATTCTGCCCAAGGACTCAAAATGAAGGAAGGTTCTACGTCATTTCTATTAATTAGATTCAATAATTGAACACCAACCATTTATGTGAAACTGAAAAAAAAAAGCCTGCTGCATTCTTTGTGCACTTTATGTATGCTTCATCATCAACTATCTTCCTCTCTTTTTTACCCCTGTCCCCATCGCTCCATCAAAATCTTCTATAATTAGTTGTAGTTAAAAACAAAGCGAATCGTAATCGCCAAGTCAATTCTTTTCTAGAGAGATTGAGCATGCGCCACCTAATGAGAACCCATTGCCATGCCATTTCTCTGCATCAACGTACTGTTATTGCACATCACAAGATCTATTGTTTTTTCCAACCACATTTGTGTTTTTCTCATTTCCATCTCACTTACTCTGAGTATTGACTGAAGAACTCAAGCTACGTACTTGATTACTAACGTTGGCAAGAGGAGTTACACGAACAACTTAGTGCTGAATTATTCAGTGGAAGAGGCTCGCAGTTTGAACTGAAGCAGCGACTCTGTAATGCAAATCTGCAACTTAAACAACATTGTGTGCACGTCACATTGGACCAAGAGAAATGTATAAATTAGCGAAAACTAGATTAAATGATGCATAAAACAACGAGACAATAATGAATCAAATAACGTATTCAAATTAACAGCAGAGAAATGAGTGTAAGTCCTCAGTATACATGCGTATATAATAATTTATTAACAACACGTTTTTTTTTCACTAATTTTAAGGCTTAGCCAGTCGTTTTAGCAAGCGGTGTATTGAATATTCGAGTTATGTTTTTATTCTTCCTCTGGAATGTTATATTTTCTTTCCTAGCAGAATAAGAAGTAATCGGATACTAATATAAGGCAGCTTTGTATATTCCTAGATGACTTTTAATAGTATAATACCAACTGAATTTTGTTGTTAATTTTTTTTTGGTTCTTTCGCTTGCAAGAGCCTCCGTAAAGTATACGCAAGAACGAACTGGTCTCTCTTAGTTGGATAGACCCAGGTTCCAATCCAGTCTATAATGAAAACACATTTACAATACCCCCCTTATGGACTTGGTAGCTCAGCCATGATTCTAACCAATTTCATTTCAAATATGAATTTATAAAATATATATCTCTGTATAGTTTTCTATATTGTAGAAATCTTCAGAACGTTTTTTGGAGATGTAAACTAAGGGACTGGATTAAGGGTTGATTGGAATTAAGGCGAAAAGAACGAAGACTACGAGATAAATCTATTTTGTTTACAAAATTCTTATATCTCCGGAAAGTTTGCTTGTTTTGAGGGATGAAAAAAAAACGAGTTTACAGGAGGGTAAATTCTACTTCGAAATAGCTATTCACTATGACCGCTTCCTAAGTGGTCATAGTGATTAGCTATTTATTTGATTTCCACCTGGTTGGATAGTTAGGTTAGGTTAGAAATTAACGGTTTGAAATATTATTATTTTCAATAAAATAATCATGTGTTAAGAATTTAAAATGAAATACAAAATGAGCATCCCTACTTTCCAACAAATTTTTAGTTTCAAATTTATGAATGCATCAAAAAATATAGACGATTTTAAAAATATAGACTGAATACAACTGTCAATAATTGCACTAATCGTTACTTCTAGCCTGGTTGACGCAAATGATTAACGTATCAGCTCTCGTAATCAACAAGCTGAGGATTGAAATCTCACAATGAGTATGGATGTTTGTGCGATTGTGTTTAGGTTGGTGATGGATTTTATCTCTCAGTGTGGATTATGTAAAAAATAAGTAAAAGTATATAAAATATACTTTTAATAAAAAAAAACATAAAAATATATAAAATTAATAACAAAATGGAGAAAATCCTTAACCCATCCATGGTGTACAAGTGTACTATTCGCACACCTTACAACCTCTTTCTTTCTTTCTTTTCTGGTAGAACAACAGTTGCTTCAGCAACAAAACTGTTGCAGAAGCAAGCAAGCAAACAAAAACTAAATGTAATCTAGACATTACATTTTAACACATATTTGAAATTTACTCACAATAATTAGAATGTTCTACAATAAAATAAATCTGATTCCTTTATGTTAGAGTATTGGTGAACGTTTTCTAACTGTGCTGAAATCACAAAAATAAGGAATAAAGAGAGAATAATAATTATCTAGGTTTTTTCAATCAAGGCTAGGTTAACCGGTTTACACTAAACTCAATGGATTTTTCCTCCTTTAAGTCTGGATTCTTCTCCTTCAAAACTGATAAGCACAAACAGAAACTCGAAAACCTACGAGTCTGGTACAGTAAAGTCTCATGACCAGAGTTGCTTCACTAATAAAAACAACTATCGAAATATGGAACTGAACGTAGAAAGAAAACGGATTTGTAGGATGTAGGCTTTAATCATCCACAACTACTGACCTTGGAAGCTGATAGCGTTTCTATTTTGCAACAAGATGCGTCCAAATCCCACTGAGACACTGATGTTTATGAATGCATTAAGATGACTGATGATTTCGTCGTCAGTGTGAAAGCTCTTACATGTGATTATTGGAGGGCTTAAAAAGGTTTCTTTTGGACATCTAGGTGAAGTTCCGAAATTATTTGACCAACAGTTCTTCAATGTGCTACTGGTTATCAACCTTTCTGTAGATGATGCTGATTCACGAAATAAACAATGGATTTAGAAATATAAAGAAAACAAAAGAAAAACATGATATTTAAGTATTAGCAGTAATAATTCTGTTTTTAAAAATGACTAAACTATTGACATTTCTTCTGCATAGCATTATAAGGCATAAATTGACACACCTCCATATAAAATTAAGAGGGGAAAAACTCCGGTGCTAATATAGAATTCAACTAAGTTCTACTGAGAGATGTGTTTAATCAATACAAAAATATCCGGACATTGACTATCGTCTTATTCTTTTGAACTCACGAAACATTAGAGGAAAACAGGTTCAAAGCGAATTATTTTTAGAGCAAGCAGCATCTAATATAAAATAGTTCAAATAAAACTATTTTTATATTAAAGCAAGCAGTCATCCTGTTATAATAAGATGGCCGCTTGCTCTAATATTTTCCCACGTGTACCTTAAAAATAGTTGAAGTCTGTGGAAATATTTTAAGATCCCTCTTGATGAGTGAAGATAAAATAAAACAATTAAATTGCGATGACATTCTCGTAATTAATGAATTCTGTTTGGTTATATTAATATTCCTCTTTATTTGTGATAAGAATATAGGAAAGGAGAATTTCCGTGTACACATGTTGTCATTCAAAACCTGAAAATAATTCCAAAAAAACAAATTAGTTGTTAAAAGATGTACAACAGTCCTATACTGATGTAAAATTAAAATGATTAAATACGAAACAATGCAATTATAAATAGAGAAAAAGTATTGCACTCGACACTACAAACAATTTTGCATCAGTATGGATTTTATTCATTTCAAAGCTCTGTTTCCTAATTTAACAATACACTTTCTGCATCCTGCTTGACATTTGCAGTCTAAGCTGTTATAAAAAGATGCACTTCACGTTTGTCATTTAAATAACCTGATCAAATCACTATATGATTGTCAGATGTGCCTATTCCAGAATGGCTTTCATTACCGGGGAGAACGTGTTGCCAGATTTGTTCTAATATTTCGATACTACAAATTTAAATAAGCCGGTTGATCCTGCTAATTAACTAATTTGATCAGCAATCCAAGTCAGATTTCAACATCCTTAATCTAAAAAAAAAAAAAACTGTTCAGGAAGATAGCAACCAGTCAGTGAATCGTGACACATCAAAACAGAGTTTGAGTTTTCATGCGAACATTTTTAAAACGGCCACAGCTAACTCCAATACAGATTGCGTATTTATGACACAAACATCTGTAGACATTTGGGACAAAATACTTCATTTCTTGATAGACTGAGTGAGAGAGAGAGAGACTAATGAAAGAAGTTGTGTAATATGTGCGTAAATCCCAACTGATCTCCAATTAGCGATATTCAATTGGATCTGCGGAGTCCATCCTTGCTTCATCAAGATCAGAATTCGCAGCTAGTCTTACTCGTACTGAATAACACAGTTCAGTGCTTGAATCATAATATTCCCAGACTTTCTCTTTGAATTATTCAGCAATTAGGTTTGCATTCCCAGGACTCACTCTTGTCGTTCTTTCTTTTCACTTGTGGTGCTGTCCAGGCACGCCAGCTATTGACAACCTAGTCTTATTTCTTAATATTACTCATATTGCTTTTCTAAACAGAATGGCAATTGTCAAACTTATGGTATCATTCAATGAAAACTTGAGACAATCTTTCTTAGAATGATATTTGGAAGCGTGTGATCAATTATTTCACCGAGTTCTTAAGAAGTCTATTGGTGATCTCACAGGATCTTCTGAACAATTCCGAGTCTGAAAAATTATCTTGGGAGCAATAAAAAGTGCAGCTGACTTCTTAATTCTAGTCAAATGTTTTTTGGGAAACAGTTTCTCCTGGTACCACGTGTTGCTATGTGGTAATACTCGATCGACAAACAGCTCGCTTTGCAGTTGGCTATACACGAAATGGCCGCTTGAAGAAAAACCTCATTGTTTGTATAGGCAGATAAAGAGGCAAGCGAGCATTATGAGACTAATGTATTCATATATGCCTTTTCCATAATATATTCTTCATAAAGCATGCACAGACAATGAAGAAAATGTAATAATGCAGAAGCAAACAAATATGGCGTTTTTACGATATCATCTATTATACAAACAGAAGTAACGTGCGTCTGTGAATATTTGAAATGAAATAGCAATCAACATTAAATCAGCTCAAGGGTAAAATATTACAAAATACAATTTGTTTTTTTTTTATGAAAAATAAAGAGGTTGTCTTATAAAAATAATACGGAAATACGGAAGTAGAAGTGCAGAGAAAAAGTATGGGAAGTAGGAATCAGAGAAAATCGACATTTCCTGATATTGTTAACAAGCCTCATCACGTGGTCGTGTGGTGTACATGAAAAGATCGAAGTTAATGATGCTCTTCGTGCTGTGCAAGGTTTTTTTTTTCCCTCTCATCGAATGATCTATGACACATTGGTCAGCAATAAAAGAAACACTGTCCCACAAACTTTGTAACAACCGTTCCCTCGTGCGTCACGAGGGAGACCTCTAATGTGGTAGGGGCATTGGGGATTAGAGGACACTAAAAGAGCTTTCTTGTGGAACAAAAATGTTAATGAAAAAGAAACACGAAGTTAGAGGCCAATTGAATTACGTACAAGAGTCACGTGACAAGTTACCTGAAGCTTGCTGAAACAGATGAATATCATTTTAGAGCAAAATATAGCTAGAAAAAAAAAAGATTTGTTTCCCGAGTCATCTTAATAGCTGAGTTAGTTTATCAGCACACGAAATTTCTAAGATAACAACCACATAAAAGAGGATGAAAAGCTTCCTCTATTTAAACGAATTAAGGGAAACCAGGCTCTAAACAGATCGATTCTGTTTTCAGAAGTTACCTGCTATTAATAGCAATTACTACTCAGAGATCCTCTTTGTTGCTTATTATTTATGGAGAATGGCCTAGTTACGATCCAAACTAATAGTTACTCACTGGCACAAACAACCTGCCGCAGTCTTTCATCAATGCAATTATGGCTATAAAAAAATAGCCGGAAAATTTAAATCTAAGCTTCGGTGGTGAGCATTTGTAAATGCTTAATGATAGTAGCGTCGAATGAGTCTCCGCTGAGATCCTTCCCTATGCACTGCCGATTAACAACAGACGTAAACAACTAAATAACCCGTTTTAGAAAGCAAAACTCTCAACCCACATCAGAATTAAAACAAAGTATGAAACATTTTAAAACAATGCACAATGATTAATGAAAGTACCTCACACACAGTAGATTAATTGTCGCCATTATTATGCAAATTTCTTGAGCAGAAATAAATCTGCAATGACAGGAGATTGCGGCAACATTGCCAGTTTTATTTTGCTTGGATCAGAAGAAAGATTATTATAGAATCGATTCTAGTTGCCAACTAGAAGTCTAGACCTTTTCTTTTCAGCCGATAAAGTCAGTCTCTGGCCCAGGAAAGGCTTTTTCCTCCTGTAAACTCGGATTTTCAATCCCATCTCAGGAAAAGAACTATAAAAGTCACACCATTGAAGACAATCATCACCTGGTCATCACCTGGCGTAAGTCCTCACCTGGGTAGTACCCAGGTGATGACTTACGCTTGGACTCGCCGATAGTTCTTCGGCATGAAACTCTTAGATTTCGATCGCCGGGTTTCGTATCCGGCTTTAAAATAATGAAGGATTTATTATCCCCTCAACGAAACTCTTTTTGTAAAGAAAAATTACTTAATTGGATGTGTATAAGCTTTCCATTAATATGTTTCTATTGTATGTGAATATAATGTATTCACAGAGCCATCGGAACTTATCACAATCCCATTTACGATGAAAGAGAAACACTTATAAGGACTCTGAAACCCGAAGGTGAGTTAGTTGGTTTCTCACTTCGATAATGGATGTGGAAAAATCCGAGTATTGGGTTCAAAGCAGGTAGGAATACAATGGCTACAAAATGACATTGAAGATAATGGAGAAATGGGAAACTACCAATTCTGATACAGCTGTTAAGAATACTTCAACAAAACTAAGGCTCTGAGACCAATGTCTTTTATTACCTTTGATTCATATACAATGCCTGTAAGTTGTGCTTGCTGAAGGATTTGCATGTTTCTGGGGAATAAAAACCAGTTTAAATTACAATAGGACAAAAGCCTATGAACTCCGTATGAGATTGGCTAACTTCGGTTAAAAATATTGACGACGGTAAAGATATTTCTAAACAGAACTCCCCTTGAGTCTAAAAAAAGTCCCCAAAGTCTTCACAAATGTTCCTCCTGTATTATGTGGAGGGATCGAATTCAGGTGTTACAACCAAAGGCGGCTTCTTCGTTACTAAGTCATTCCACTCCTTTCAGAAAGTCGAGTGTGTTGGAAGAAAGGGAAAAAAGCATGGTTTTGAGTGATGACGCATCCTTTCATCTGCAATAATTTTCATATGATACGACAGAATTTCATTACAATGCATAAATAATGCGTAGTTTTTCATCAAAACACTAGATTTCTCGATTTCGCACAGATTACGTTCCATTGCATTTTGCTCCTCTTCGAGAAAAGTTGTTCTGGTAACTGTAAAGTTCTATGTTGGGCTTCAAGGTAATGGAAATTGGAAGAAACGAAAGGTGACAGACAAGCAAATGCTTTCAAGCTATAATAACAGAAGAATGCTCAATTCTATGTCAAAGGTCTTCTCAATAAAACCCATCTTTTAGCTCAACTACTCTATATTAGCGGAAGTAAGATCCAAATATTAATATCTGAGTAACACTTAACTGGATACTCGGAGATCCATCGCCATCGATGGCCTCGGATCGATGCACTACACAATACAGATTACCAACTGTCTGCAGGTCACGAAATAGCTTGTTGTTTGGAAGTGCCGATCAAATAAATGAAAGAAGAAAAAAGTAACACTAAAAATCACGTGAGTAAGGAACAGCATGAAAATATTAAAAGTAGCGAACGTAAATAATAATTTATGAATATTAACAGTTATTTTTAATGAATCCCATTGGGACGTTTTGTAATAAAACGCAAGAGAATCTTCCTAGTTTAAGTAGTTCCTTATATTGTCTTGCTGGGGGTAACTCGATATGCAGCCGTCCATTACTTTGTACGCCTAATGGAAACGTTAAAGTTGCTATTTTTTTTCTTTATTTCTTTCTTCTCTGTTAAACAAAGCAGCCATCATCACTTTAGTTGCGTCATACACATTTTTGTTTCATTCCAATTTCGAATTGGCGTGATAAAGACTGATAGAAAAATTCCCAGTAAGAGTTAATCTAATTCATTTAGTTCTCCATGTAGCAAATGACTTAACTGATTAAGCTGAACTACTAACGCGCTGATGAAATGCACGACAACTAAAAAAAAAGGGAAAAACAGAAAAGAAATTAAATCTCCCATGCTAAAGTTGTAGCGATAAAACTGTTGTAGATTAGTTAGACTTTTTTTACTCTTTAGAAAAACTGACGAAGATGTCTTACTTGCTACAGATTCTTAGGCGTCCTCCTTGCAATAATCCAAATTCATTAAGTCTTTCTCTGACGTCATGCAAAAATAATGTTAAAATTATTCCAGAAGAGTCAGAGCGGCAACTGCATAAGACTTAAGTATGTCTAGTTGTTAGGCACGCGTATTCAAAGACAGGAGAAATGATTTGTGTTCCAACCAACTGTATCCTCTGATTTATCCCCCACTTCCGGAGTAACGAGAATCTTTCGCTATTGTGCGGAGGGTCAAGGTAATGACTCTCTCTCTCTCTCTCTCTCTCTCTCTCTCTTTTATTCTCTCTCACGGAGATGACGACTCAAAGGTAATAAGGTCTCCGCTCTATACGTACGCACACGCAAGAAGATTTATTCTGAAGTAATAATGATAAAAAAAAAGAAAATAGACGGAAGATAACAAGAACAGGTAGAAACAGCGAAAGAGAGATACAAATCTTGTATGTCGGATGCTTACACATCAAACGAACAACCAACCAACTGCATACAATCCGGAAGAACGCTTTCTGTTGGCCATTAAGGAAAACGACCGTTGCGAGTAGGCAAACAGTTTGACAAAAACGTTCGTTTGAACTGGGAAAATTGTAAAATGTACAATAGAATAAAACATCTGAAAATAGTTTAAATCTGTGTTTGGTTATCAAGACAACATTAAATAAAGAGTGAATACATATACAGATTTTTCAAATTACTTTTTTAGGTTTTTTAAACGTCCTTATACACAGAGAATAGATTTTATTTCGATGTCTAATTTTCCTGTGGAATCTAAAGTAAGAAAATTTAATCTATTTGTCTCTTTAAGAAATGATGCTGTGCCAGTATATCTCCTTGAAACAACCGTTTCGCAGATATCTTAAAACATTCATCTCATCTGAATATTTTATAATTTAAGTATTGTTTTGTGCATAAGAAAGAAATATGTATTTGTTCTTCTTCGTCATGTTTTTCATCCTGCGACTACTGGAGTTCCCTTAAGCATATTTGTAGTAAACAAGAGATAAAACCATCCCAATTTGTTTTCTTTTTAAGAAAAGAAAACGTTCAGATATTTTTGAGTAAAAGCAAAATTCGGGAGGTGCCTTCATCTGAATGCAAAAAAAAGAATCTTGTTCGTCACTATGACAGCTATGAAACAAAAACATTTTCCTTCGAATGACTGTTTAACACTTAGAATAAAATATGTGCGAATAATTCTTTTTTTTTTTTTTAAATTCACATACCAAAAAATTGGATGGTCATTGAACATTACAACCGGAAATAAAAACTGCATTAGGATGAATAGAACTGAAACAGACAATCTCACCATAGTCTCATATCATCAAATGAGAGCAAATGGATTTGGTTATAGCCTGGCGAACACTGTGAAGAGGATTAGATTAGGGCTGGTTGGAATTAAGTCTGAAGCAACTAAGGCTATGAGACCAGCGTATTGTTTGTCTCATAGTAACTATGAGACAAACTGTTAGTTGGTGTAGGATGCAAGTTAGGTTTCTTCTCGTCGTAGATGGGTAGGTGATTTTGGATTTACGGTCGAAACAACTGAGTTCATGAGGCCAATGTATTATGTAGCTAAAGTGCGTGTGTTTTCTCATGGTCGGTTTGTCGGTTTAGCGTGACGGAAAATTCTAGTTTCCAGGAAGAAAATCCTTCCGCCTCCGTACGAGACCGGCTAACTCACCTTCGGTTGAAAAGCCATGAAAGGTTCTTTGGGGCCTAGATGAAATTTGAACTCAGGGTCTTTCCAACGCATCTTCGCAATAGACTGAGCTATAGAGGCTCTCAAAACACTTAAAACCATTCAACCACGTTTTGATTTTACTTCCTATCCTGAAATCTGGAATTTCTGCAGCCCTACTTTCCGAACACAAAAATTATATTTCTGGATAACTTTAATAAGTCTAATTCCAGTTGGCTGTCCTCTATTTCCGACGATCCAGCTAGAAGATATATCGAAGCTTTTTGTTATCCCTAATGATCCTTTGGAGAAAATAGTAGAAGAAATAATAGAAGCATCTATACAATATGTACACGTACCCAGCAGATTTCCGATAGTTTGGCTCTCCAAACTTCTTCGATCTTCTATCTTAACTTATCCTACATTTCTTATCCCACACATAGTTCGCATCTCAAATCCATACTCTTGCTCAGACCACAAGAGCTAATACAATTCTTTAGCTACACGATCATGTCGCACAATAGCCATCTCTTCGATATAAAGCACCTTAGGGAAAAAATCGGTCTAACATTATTTTTCCAATTGTTCCTAAAATCATTGTGCTAGAACTAAAGCATAGCTTCATCTAATCTATCCTTCTTATACGCTACCTTTCCAACGCCAGTATATCCCTATATTAAAAAATGGCCTATTGCAATAAAAGAAGGCATCAGTAAACGTCGTTTCGATCTATGCTCCCGTATAAAATTCCCAAGTAAGGAATCCATTAACAGTCCATTAACAGCAAATTTCAAAACTACCGGAAGTGTCGCACTTGATCAGCGATCACTGTATAAAAAAAGTCTTATCAGCTAAGGGTGAGTTATCCAATCTCATAAGGAGGTGGAAGGGTTTCTTCCCCCCCCCCCCCCCCCGGCTCAGATTTTTCTCTCCTTGCTTAACAAAATGTGAAACGGGAAAATTTGGAGACTTTCTATATGTTGTTATTTGTGTTTACGCTACAGATCAGTTACACGAGACAGGTTTTTACATCTGATACAAACAGATGTATGTTGTATGAGAAACAGCGATAGTTTATTAGAAAATTACTGGTTTAATCTATCCGCATGTATAAAAGCGTCCAGACGGACATTGAACCCTTGGGAAAAATTGTAGACTGAGAGTCAGTGACTAATTGGAATACCTCTAGCTTTTAAACTTGCTTCTGCAGATCTTGGCGTAGCGTTTACGCGTGGTTGCACTTCATTTATATCAGAGAGAGACAGATTAAAACATCATGAATTATTCTTTACGTTTAAAATCTGTTATTAATGCTTGTGGTACACACATCTGAAGTAGGCTTCTGTGGAAGTAGAGAAGGCTCACTATGTGTGTGGGGGTGATGAGAATCTAATATTGCATCACTTACCTTTCTTCTTACTATACGTTGATGAACTGCCACTCTCTGCGTCTGCTATTTTTTATTCTCCTATTGATGATAAATGAATATGAAAATGAACAGATTCCAAAACACTGATTTAGATGTATTATTTCTAGATGATCGCAAATTGCAAATTGCCAATTTTTGTTTAGGCACTGTATAACTCGAGGGTAAATGACGTCGAACATTTGTCATACGAAATCCTAGTCCACAGATATGACAATTCTCTGGGCTATGCTTTTGTACTTTCTATTGTAGCTAAGCCAGTATGCTTGGTGAACCTCCAATGAAAAACTTTGTATTTTGCTTTCTTTCATTTTATAAGATGCAAGTTTGACACTTAACAGATTCGTTTCTAGTAGTTCATGCCAACTTTTTTTTTCTTTGGGAGAAAAAAAAAACGTTCCTTCTTGTGCACTTAATAAAATCTGCTTAGAATTCTTTGGGCGAAAGATACTCCTTTAGGCAACGCTATTTCATCAAAATCTAAGATAGAAAACCCAGTGTAAAGCAAAACTTTGTATTTACTGTTGTGCCTGCTATGGAAGTCATGTTTACACACGACCTCCATAGCAGGCACAATAGAGACAGCGCTACAGTACAGATTTCCATTTGTACAGTTCGATAAATCCTATGGGAAAAGACGGGAGAAAAGATATTAGTTTAATGCACAAACCCACATTAAACATTAGAGCTAATCCCGAAAATGTGGGCAGTAAACTAGAGAGAGAGAGAGAGAGAGAGAGAGAGAGAGAGAGAGAGAGAGAGAGAGAGAGCGATTACAACGTAGTCCTAACGCATGTGCAATATAGTCTGCTATATAACCGCCTAACGTGATTACAGATCTTAAATCTGATTACCCCAAACAACAACCTATTGCTCTGCTTGCTTCATACAGGTATTTCTTAGCTGGAGGCCAACAAGGAATAAACGCCTCTCTCGCTTCTTTCCCCTTTCCACCCGCCCTATTTTCCTCCCGCCCTCTATCCCCATCCAGATTAAGTAATCTCGAGTCACCGTTATGGCCAAGAGTAATAAATAACTACGATCGTTATCAGTTTAATAGTCGGTGCACAGCACAAGCTGCATTCTGTAAATGTCTGCATTCTGAATCAAAGTGACAACCTCAATGTTTTATGGCTTCCCTCGCAGATCTCCTTGTTTGTGTGTTAAATCTAAGCAATTTTTACAATGGGTTCGATTTAATATCGTTACCATGGTAACTTGAAACGTGCATATTTCTGTATTTATAGGAAATAAAAGGACGTGTGTATCTTCTATTTGCTCACTTCTTCGCATTTGTTTCCTAGAAAGATGGAATGAGATGCCATCTGAAGATGAGAATCCACGAGATGGTAATGTTGAGCGGCAGTTCCAAAGAGACATTACCAATCACTTATTTCCCCCCATAAATATTAGAAAATGGGAAACACTAGGAAGAGATGTGTTTGCTGCATTCTCTTTGTTCAAATATACCGCTTCATTTGCACTTATGAACGACGAATTCAACTTAAAAAAAAACAACTTCTTAGAGTTTACAGAAATTGTTGCTGCTTCATTTCGAAAACGTAACTCTTTTTTGTGGGAGTTACACAACCAAATGAAACAATCAATTATAAATAAAACATACAAATTAATTGTTCTACTTACATATAGGTGATGTCCCTGCATTCATTTGTCGCTGTGAATTTATGCAGATGGAGTGGTCCGTCGTTGCAACGGTCTCCTACTCATAACAGAAATCTAACTATAAGAGAACATGGATAATACACGGTGTCCCAAAATTCACGCAAGAAGTAATTTTGATAGAAAACACAGGTTTTTAATTAAAAATTTTAATTTCTTATTGATTCATAAAGTATACAGTATAGGGTTATGCATGGAATAGCATATCGGGTAAATGGCCTCCACGGCTTTGCTGGCACATACGCACTCTTTTGTCGAAATTTTCCATGACCGTTTTTGCAAAAATGTGGCTGCATTTCGTTGATACAGCGCTCAATTTCCTCCTTCAAGGCGTGGGTGGTCGTGGGCTTGTTGGCATAAACCTTAGACTTCAAAAAACCCCAAAGAAAAAAAGTCCAACGGCGTTAAGTCACATGATCTGGGCAGCCAATTCTGATCACCAAAACGGGAAATTACACGACCAGGAAATGACTCATGCAGTGATTGAATTGTTTCTCGGGCTGTATGGCATGTGGTACCGCCTTGTTGAAACCACATGTCGTCCACATCCATATCTTGCAATATAGGCACAAAAAACTGGATTATCATGTCGCGATAGCGACCACCATTAACTGTTATTGCCTTATCAGCCGCATTTTCGAAGAAGAATGGACCGATGATGCCTCCAGCCCAAAATCTGCACCAAACAGTGACACGTTGTGGATGCATTTGTTTCTCGACAATCACTCGTGGATTTTCTGAACCCCAAATACGACAATTTTGTCGATTAACGAAGCCATCAAGATGAAAATGAGCCTCATCGCTGAAGATGGTCTTGTTCGAAAAATAAGCTTCCACTTGTTGTTGTTCCATAATCCATTCAACGAACTCTCTTCGCTGTATGTGGTCATTTTTAATAACCCTGAACTGTTAGCTGTCACGCTGTCTTTTTTTCTCGTTGGCAACACTTTACCGCACAAATGGCGTTAAATTTAAATCTTGAGTGAATTTTGGGACACCCTGTATTAATGTTCACGAATCATCAATATAACTGGATGTAGTTGGATAAGAATATACACCAATTAATTAATTTTTTAAAAATAATTTCTGTATTCACCAACTGCATTGAGGTATGCAGAATTCTTTCGGTTATTTCACATTTTCCTCTCTAGACTTAAAATTTCAAAGTAAATTTCATCTCTTCAAATTTTCTTTCATAATTCTCAGACGTTTTTCTTTTCGTTTTTTTACTAAAATTACAGGCTGTTTATAGAACATTGCTTGTCTTCATTTGTCATTCCATCGGATAATTTCAAAACTTGGTATCCATTTCTTTATATCTGCGTATCAATTAATAAATATGAATTCCTTTCTAATTAAATGTTTCAGAATGTCTTTCCATTCAGAATGCAGTACTTCAGCTAGATGTTATAGGACCGAGCGGTTGAATAAAAAAAGGGTTAAATGAAGGAAATGAAGGGAGGGAAGTTTGTAAAGAGCTTTTAGTATAAACTCCATTTCAGGAAGGTGGAATACTTAACGGGATGTTATTGGAATCAGTAAAGTAGCTCACTATTAAGATATAAATAAAAAATATAAATAACCAAATAAATCAGTTTACGCCTTTTATTCCCTTATAGGAAGTAGGCGAGGCCTTTATACCCTATCTAGATTTTGGAGACTGAATGGGCAGTTCAGTCTCCAAAATCTTTTCATTACCATTAATGACAAATTTCAAAAATTTGTCATTACCAAGAGATGCCAGCACTGTTTGCTGGCATCTCTTGGTAACCTCAACAGGATATGTTACTGTCTGAAATAATGTAGGTACTACGGTCGATTTTCTTGAATTTATGAAACGAAAAACCCGAGTTTCCGGGAGAAAAAACCCTCTTGCTCGTGCCAGAGATTGACTAACTCGGGAACTGGTCGAAGATAGGTTTAGAAAAAGTTCCTCCAGGAACAACATGCTAGTAAGAGGCAATGTTCCTAACCTAACCTTGAACCTAAGTCTAACTTCGAGTGACCAAGCGCAGAGGACGCAAGCTTCACTTCCACTGAGCTACACAGGTCTTAAAATATTTAATATTTCATCAATAATTAATTAAAACATATATCTAAACAGCTTTCTTCAAACATTCCTTTAAACTAATATTAAGTTTAGGAAACCAACAAAATCCACGCGGAAATAAATCAACCAATAAGCTGGCAACGTTTCCTAAACCAGTGGTCTTCTTCTTCTTCTCCCGTAGTTCGAAATGAACCTTTGGGTCATTCATGGCAGGTAGGTGATACACTTTGTTAGCCTCCTCCAGTCGTCTCGGTCTCTTGTTCATGTCAGTTGAGAAAGGGAGGACTTTGTCCATTTTTTGATGTTATCAGTCCATTTTAATTGAGGTCGGCCCCTAATCCTTGTTCCCGGAATGATTCCTTCTAGTGCTTGCTTTGGAATGCCATTAGCCCTCTCCACATGTCCGAACCATTTCATCTGTCTTCTTCTGATGACTGTCAGAATATTTTCCCTTTTTCTCCCGTCTATTGAATCAATCAGTTTTCGGACATTTTCATTGGTTTCGTGAGCGGTATAGGGAATTCTCAAAAGTCTTCTGTAAGTTTTTATTTCGAAAGACAGGAGTCTCCTCTCATCTTCCCTCAATAAAGTCCAGGCCTCACAAACTTACAAGAGTACAGAATGGTAGTTCTTGATAATAATGTGGATACCGTCTTGTTTCTGTGTGTGTGTGGGGGGGGATTTTCTATGCCTGAAATAATTTCATGTTTATTGGCCAGTGTGGAATGAGAATGCCCCTTTGAAAATCAAGAGATAATAAATCTTGCTCGCCATACGACTGTTATGCATTTATTATATTTGCAGTAGATGTTTCCCTGATTGAAACATATGATCTTATTAACATCATAAAAGGAATAATCTTTGTGATGATATCCATGATACTATGGAGAAAGGTTTCCTGTACTCATTTTTCCATAGTCGACTTTTACGTAAGAAACGAGATTTTTTTTCCTCCCTAAAAAAAACAAACAACTGGATTTTTCCTACCATTGTTTAGCAAACTAAATCATAGAACAGGGAAGAATTTTTCCTATTTTCAGATCCGAGGTGATAGGGTGGTTAATCCATATTCCCGTAGTATCTTATATCTGTTAACTGTAGTCTTCTGGCCTGTTTGCCTGTTTTGCGTGAAAAACCCCGAGTTTCCTGTGGAGAAAAAACCTTCCACCTCCGTATGAGACCGGCTGATGAAAAGGCCTGATAAAGATTTTCCTGGTCCTGGATGGAATTCGAACTCAGGTGTTTCCAATCACAGGGTAAGTGGTTGGAAAGACCTGAAAACAAGTGACTGAGCTAAGGAGGCACTACAGAAGAGAATACTAAAAATACTAAGTGGATTACGAATGTTCCTCTGAACTTCTACATGCTAGTAAGAGGCAGTGTTCCTAACCCTTGTCGATAGTAGTAAGTTGAATACAGCTGCTGTCTACTGATTTCCAGAATATTGAGACTTTCGATTTTGATCATAATTCCGTCCTAAGGAACCTTAGCTATGAAAGACGTATATGTTGTATGATAAATAAGTATTTTCTCTGTCCAGTTTACTTGTTTTGAGGAGAAATTCTGCCTAATCCGCATGACACTAGCTATCTCCAGCTTCCAGACTCCTCGAGTTGTAAATTCCAAGTCAAGTCCTTTCGACAAAACTTTCTTCTATCTTTGGACTGCCGTAAGGAGAGACTTAAGAAGACAGGGCTGAACGAGTGTAACCTATTGTTACAGATGTATAACCTACCAAGGTGTAACATTTACATTGTATGTTATATCTTGCTTTATGTTGTCTTTCACTTATTATGAATAATAAGTTAATAATGTCACGACGATAGTAATGCTTCGTCCTTTGTAAAGATGATCACAAAACTGATTAGTATCTACCAGCTAATAAATAATAAAAAAAAGAAAATCGCTAACGTTTTTTATTCTCCAAAGGAAGGCTATTGAGCCCTAACATTTTGAAGACTGGTAGACAGCTAGCCTACATGCTTAGATAATCACAAATAGCTGTTGCATGAGTATCAGTGATTTCAAATGGCATCCGGGGAGGAAAGTACAAACAAGTGCCGCCATCTCGTGGTTTTTAATCCTAATACTGTATATTATTGTTTGAAATAGGATTTCAAAAGAGATTAGAGAAATAATGTATAGGGAAATAGTATTGGGTTCTAAGATCGATTTTCTTGAATTTATGGGATGAAACAAATCCGAGATTTTGGGAATAAAAAACCCACATGCTGTACTAATGATCAAGTAACTCTGGAACAGGTCGAAAGAAAGCTTAGAAAAGTTCTTCTGGTTGGTGAATAGAATCCAAATAACAACAGCCTTACTGATTGTTCGACGTTTGACTACCGCTAAGAGAACAAAATTACTTTTAGATCCATGAAAGTTGTTTTGCGAATTATCTTTAAATCTTTATAACAGCTATTTACAGTCATGTACACTGATATTATATCTGATAGTAACAAGATACAATTAGTAACCTTGTGACAAAACGATTTGTCTGTTGAATGAGTGAGTTTAGTAACAGACGTTGTTTTTCCCCTTTCATCCGGGGAAAACAAGAAATGTAACACAGTCATCTCTTCAAAATTTACAAAACACAAGAACAAAAAATACGTGTTTGAGGCCAAAAGTAATTCATGTGATTGTCACATGAATGTAGACGCCAATATACAGTCATTACTTACTGGGGCTGAACGTTTTTTTTTAAAAGAGAGTACGTACACCAAAATACAAAGAAAAGTAGCTCCGTTATATTTAAAATATGCCAGAAGACAATAACTTTTGGGTCGCGTAGGATTTTGAACATCAGAGAACACAATTTGTTGTTTGAGTTCTTTTCTTCCGTCCTTAAATGTTTGACCAGGATGTAATTCAAGATTTTAGTTATCTTATACAGCATTGTTTATTTTCCTTGATATGGTTCCACCTTCAGCAGTAATGGAAACTTTATTGATAGGATGCCTCTGGTTTTGCTGTAGCATACAAATAAAGAATAAGACGCATATTAAAAAACACTTAACCTTTCCATCTCAATAATTGAAGCATCCAAATAATATTCCGTTCTTACAATTTTAATTTAAATTCATATATTCAAATCACGTGAAACCCTCTAACATTTTTTTTTATTTTCCAAATGGAGTAGTCAGAGATCTTTATCTAACGTTTTGAAGACATGTTGGCAGTAAGTCAGTCTTTATCTTTTAGCCTTCGTATGTAGAAGCTCAAGCTGTCAAAGAATCAAGACTTTCAGGTGAGAGAGTAGTGACAGACAACGGTCGCCATCTAGTGGCGCTAAACCTTAACATTCGTATTATTATCTGTAATAGTGTGACTTATACGGTCGATTAAAACCGAGTTTCCAGGGAGGATTTCTACTTACCCATAAAGGATATTGTCTTACTCGGGAAATGACTGAAAAAAAAATCCAAATAACGTTGCTCTGGTCGGCAATTAGAATGAACCAACAACGGTCTTTCTACGCAAGGCCTAACGTTATGAAAGCAAACGCCATTTCCAAAGGACTAAACAGGAACCTTCATACAATCAACACATATTTTATCTCATAAATATTTCGAATGAGAAAAATATCTAAACAATAATTTGCAGCCTCAATGTAACTATACAATCACTGAGAATTGTTTTGATAAAATTCTTAGCAAGATGGAGATTTAGAAGATTACTGAGGGATTCATGAAGACGTATGGGATACTATGATCACCGTAACAGTTCACGTATTACCTTTTAGATCATCTGAGTTCTGTATTCGATAAATGTATATGTATACCACGAAGTTCCTCTGCAAATTACACCGTGGTGTTCGTATTAATGTTCATATTTTAAGCAATATACTTATCAAAATATATTACTTTGATATATTACCTTCCTCTATGTATCCAGCTAATTATATTTTAAGTCACCTTTTCGTAGTATAAAAGGACATGTAATGGGCTAGAAAGAGCCATAAAGAGTTGCATGTGCTTCTCCTTACTTTGTCTAAATACAGTATTCCAAGTAATTACACACACACGTGCATGATATTTAATTTATTCATTAGGCAATGATTAAAAGCGACGTCATACCACATCATTATAACGTGATATTAATACTTGATATTATACAGTTTTGCGGTATAAGATCATTTTATTGTGCATACGTAAGATGTATGCACAATAAAATGATATTTTCAACACTGTAACAACCAATCCACATCACGTTAGTTTTATAGTACTGTGTATCTGTAAATGCACTCACTGTTATTATTGAACAAAAACGAATAAAAAATATACAACCCATTTTGGAAAGAAAAAAATAACGTATATTCAAATATAACTTTCAGCGTTTATTTACAGTAGACTTCATTATGGCAGTGACTTTAGTCAGGTACCTTTGAAATATATTTGTAAGGGTTCACTGTTCTTGTATAATCAAACAGTTGATGATTAATATTTTTTAAGCATGATACCAGTCAGCTGGGTCATTTTACTTCCGGATTGTCGATCCTGTTATTCCGTATTGTCCTCTTGACAAACAGCGGATTTTACCAACTAGCTGTTTTTCTGGTTTCCGAAAAGAGAAAACAGGCCTTTTAGGTATCTTACTTATGCACAATCCAATGCTATTTCCCAAACTGTAACAACCACTTCACATCTCGTTAGTTTTAATCTCGATTTTTAACTGTATCCCAACTATTACTGGAATTGTTATATAGCATGGTATGTGAAGTGATATTTCTGAACACTACGTGGATGATTAACAATTCCAAATTTGTTTTTAGACTTAAAATATATTTAAAATTCTATTTTAAGTGTGATTTAAATTTTATTTAAACAAAAAAGCATTTGTTTAGCTTCCTGGGAGCTTCCTGGAGTCTAAATCCACAGAAAGACAAGTTCGATAGTCTAACTTCCTCCTAGTGGAATTTTTTTCTATGGCTTTTTCCAGCTGGTTGAAAATTAGTCGCTTTTTTATACAGGAAAGTACGATTGCTTTTCTTCTCCTATAAACTACTTGGGATTTTAACTACGAAGCTCAGAAAAATTATCTTATAACTCACATAATTTCAGACAATAATACCAAGTAGGGTTTAGGAACACGAGATTACGGCAATTGTCTACCATTCTCTCGCTATGAAGTCTTGAAATTATTAGTAGTCCTCACTCAACTACATTGATAACTAAGGATATAGCTACTATTCATAGTCTCAGATATTGGAGAGTTAAGATTAGGGAACAGTTTCAAAAGTTAGGTCTAAAGGAGTTCTGGTCACTTCCTTTGGAAAATAAAAAGACATGAGAAGGTTTATGTATTTTTATTTAAAATTCAAACATAAACTTATTGAAAATTGTAACGTAAACGTAAACCATGAAATAAATCATCTAATATTTTTTATTCGCAAAGTAGGCAGAATCCTTTAAAAGCATTTGGAAATCGGTGGGAAGCTAGTTTCTATCCTAAGCCTCACCGATAACTGATCATGGCTACAGATATTGTGCAGTCTTCAGACGTGAATGAATACTGCAAAAGACTGCTACCATCTCGTTTTTCTAAATCCTAACTGCTAATATTATCCGAAATTTGTTTCTGAGTGATGATTGATTGGCACTCAAACATCAAAAAAGAGTTCTTATCAGTCAAATGGGTCGACGAAAATAATTTCAGATGTAGTTAGACTATGTAAGATCAAGTGGGAATGGACGGACTAGAACATCGCAGAAAATTAAACTAATCAATGCAAACCTTTGATTTCAACATAATCACCTTGAAATTAAAAAAAAAAAATAAGAACTATAGAAAATAAGAGGTGCATATCTTGCCGTGTTCAGGAAACCATTCTATAGTAAATTAGTATTTGAAATATTTTGTTTTCTCTGATGTCAAAACTGTATTATTCTCCGATATATACACAGTATTGTTCATGGTGTATAATGTTTAGAGAAACATTTTTTTTTAATATTTACGGGTCCAAAAATTATTTCTAAGAATTATATAAAGCTTAATTTTGAACCTAACCTCTAATTTATTTTTCTCGTCAACTCTAGATTAATTGCTCTTGGGCAATAACCGTTAGCAAAGATCCGAAACATTTAATGCCATCAAAATGTATCCAATCAGACTCGATATGAGATATGCGTAGGAACAAACAGGCTTTGAGTTGTCCTGGTGAAACTAAATTCGAAATGTTACGATCGTTTTAGGGAATTCTAAACAAATTCTAAACGGCAACGATTGATTTCACAAATCTTAAGATGCTAATTAATAATTAGCTAAAGAGCCAGTAGCTCAAATGTTATCCTGTGATAACCTTCTGCATGCCTTGTTCATTCTGCATGTTGATCGTTATAGACATGTTGGTTAATGAAATATCGATATGTATTGAATTCAGTGATCATACAGAAGCATTTTAATTCTAGGGGGGATTTATAATTAAATAAAACTAAACGGAAAACTCAACTTAGTAAGAATATAAGAAAAAAATAAACTAAATACATAGATTACTGAAACAGATCGAGACTAATTAGATTATCATCGAAAAAAAAACAGTAAGCTTGTGCAACAAATGGAGGATCTTCGTTTTGAGGACTAAAAATGGAATTTTAACGATTGTTTCATTCGGACATGGAGATGAAAAAAGTAATTTGAAGTTATAATTGAGCAGTAAAATCCCACAGGTTGTTTAAAATCAATAAATGTAGTTCTAATTCATTTTTTACAACATCGGAACCAGTTATTGGGATTCACCATTCTTCGGATTTCGTTTACTATACGACCCCATTAAGACAGCCGA
Source organism: Typopeltis vanoorti (assembly GCF_054136105.1). Taxonomy (NCBI): domain Eukaryota; kingdom Metazoa; phylum Arthropoda; class Arachnida; order Uropygi; family Thelyphonidae; genus Typopeltis; species Typopeltis vanoorti. The sequence goes on from NC_143549.1 coordinate 134,397,894, forward strand.
CTTGGCCGGAGATATGTTCAAGAGTCTAGAATGCTCATATGCATATCTCAGTTCTGTAATTAACATTCTGTCATCAACCATAAAAAAGTACAGTGAAAATACGGATTAGGAAAAAATCGTCCAAAGACATATAAATTATCAAAAATACAAAAATATCAAAAATCAAAAATATAAAATATACAAAAAATAAAAATAATATTAGTCGATAGAAAATAATTTCACATCTACTTCACCAGAGTTTGTGTTCTTAAGACACAGACCTAAATAATGTACACCATCCCTTACGTTCTTTGACTTCTTTGATTACTTATCTCTGAAACTTCGTTTGGCGCAGTCAAAAACACTGAGGCCACCTTCTTTGAGGGCTTCAATGTCCACAACTTAAACTGGCTTCCCCCACCTCCACTAGTTTAGTTCTATGCGCAACTACCAAACGTCCTGGATCGCTTCTTAATTAGCACTCCTTCCAAATATATTGTAAGCGTCGGTTATCCTCTTCGTAATTCAAATTATAAAGTTTCCTTTATCACAAACCACTCGTCATCCAGCCATTCTCATTTTCCTGTCCTTTGATGGTGCCAAGGATAACTCACGTGATCTCTCCTTCTCCTGACCCTGATCTTATTACTATTTCCACTCTCCTAATCCAAGCACGAGCTCAAAATTAAATAACAAAAATAATTATTGATTCGTCTCCTTCATCTCTTATTCATTCGAAATTCCAGACCGCTAAGTAGGCCTTTGCTGCACCGCATCCACCAATAATTTAAAAATCGTCAATAAAAACATTGAATCCTGCTCTGTAATCAAGCCTACACTTTGGCTAAAGCTGTTGACTACAACTTCTACCCTTCCTGGGCCTTGGCAAGAGATCAGAGAGGTTTTGTTGTTATAATATGTGGTACAAAAGAGCAGTATCAGGAGTTTTCTATTTGATAGAGACATCTTTTCTATACGAAATCCAAATTTCGTATAGAAAAGATGTCTCTATCAAATTTCTCTGACCTTTTATCAAAAAAAAGTTACAAACGTTCTAAATTTCCTGAATAACAAATCTTCTGGTGCAGATAATTCCTCTCCCAACTGTGCTCAAAATTTACTCTCCAGAATTAACACCCATCTTATATCACCTGTAAAAGATACTATATTTATCTGGTCATCTATTCAATAATGGAAGCAAGCCTATGTAGAGCTGCCTGTTTCAAAATAAATAAACAAATAATGAGAAGATAAAATTCGTGCCAGCAAATTACCATTTCATTTCCCTCATTCCAGTCTTCTAGAAAATATTGCAAAACGTCATCAAAGGCCAACGTCTTCAATACCTGGAGTCTACCAGTTAATTTTGATTACCAATATGAATTTCGCCACTCTCGCTTCACATACATAACCTGGGCATCCTCACCCGCTTTTGGATACTGCCACAGAGATGGTTAGAGAAACTCGTGTGATGTTTCTTGACATTCACAGCACATTCGATTGGGCCAGCGGTGGGGAATGCTTGCCAACCACCATATTACTTTCCTTCCTTCCACTCTATGCAACTGTTTGGCAGTCTCCTCTCTATTTGTCATTAATGGATAGTTTCGTCTCTTCACATTTCTCTAATAATACTAGAATACCCCAGTGTTTGTACTTTCTCTAACTCTCTTCTTCCTATACATTAATAATTTTCTCTGACTAATATCACATCCTATCCATGGTTTTGCTAGGGACGTCATTCTCTTCGTTCAAAGCTTCACAATATTACGTAATCAATGTCTTGATGATACTGATCTATCTGTTCTGGTTCACATGTACGCGGACAACAATACTAATTCTGTGCTAACAGAATACAGTCTTATCGTATTTCTCACAAGAAAGATCCCAAATTATTCCACTTACATTTCATAATACCCAGTTCTCCAAGGAAGATCAAATTTTATGTTTTAGAATAATTTCTTCCATTGCCTTTCCTTACACAAACACATCGCATCTCTGGCCTCTTCAGCTTCCAAGCATTTTCTTCCATGAATTCCAAGTTAATTCTGTTGGGGGGATAGTGCATCAAACACCTCCCTAGAAAGGATGCTGTCCGAAAGAATGTAGTCCGCTCAGAGGTCTCGCTCACCGACGTCAGTTACTCTATCACTTTCTTAGATACTCTGTTTTTGCATTATGTCTTTTCGAAATGTATTTTCATGGGAATACACCTACAAAACCACTCTTTCACTTTTCCTTCTAAAAACCACGACCACATGCAACTGCTAGTTTATTCAGCTTCAAACAGAAGCTTAACTTCATCTACATTCACAGTTCAAAGTTACCGAATCAACGTATCATCCTTATAATTTGTTCCGTTTTCCTCTTTTTGATATTTCTGAATAGCCTTCCTCGCACGGGTTTCAAAAGAAACGCCATCTATCTGTTCAAGAAAGAGATTAACAGGTTTCTTCTTTATGCTTAACCATTTAACAACACATTCCTATGTTACAGGATTCCTGATAAGATTTATAACGTCACGTAACCTGCCCTGACCTGAAAAATTAACTATTCTATCATCCTAATCTACTTTTCATAAGTCAGACTACGAATTCCGAAAACTTCACTCGTTATGAATCTTTTGGGAATTTGTGACCAGTCAGAACTTAGATTTTATTGAAAAACAAATCAACAATGTCTATAAAATATCCACATTGTTTATTACGTCAGGTAAAAACCAATGTATGAAGTATGAAGTTTGAAACTTTTCGAAAGTGATCGAACTTATTGAACTTGGATGACCGCCAGCATTAATTTACCTTGATGTGCTATCACTAAGAAGATGCATCTTCCGAAGAAAGCATACCTTCCTTTCATACTAGAGGATCTAACAGCAATGTTAGAGGGAAGCTCCTTAAAAAGCTTCATGGTAAGAAGCACAGACACTCATTGGAATATGAATGAAAGGAGAATTAAGGCTTCTTACAAAAATGTAATGATTTTTCTTCTAGTTTTCCTTCTATGTTCTGTTTTCGATTATCAATGTTTAACTTATCCACAATTGAAACGAAAAAAAAAAACATAAACAAAGTTCATTGCATCTTTAACGTGGATCGAACCATGGGTTTATTTTTCCAGACAAATGAAGTGTTTTATTCTTTCGTCAGCGTGCGTTATGAAGCTGCCGTCTCATCGGAGGAAGTTACATCTGAAGCGGTTTTAGAGCCTTACATTGGCGCTTAGGAGATGTTAACTCATCTGCAGTTAAGCTTTCTTAGTGTTTCGAAACTTGTATGCAAATAAATCGTTTTCATTTCTTCCCAAATCGACTAGAAATCTCCATTTTACTGCGAACTACTGGATTATTTAGACAGATATCTTATTAAGTAATCACTGTGATCTCTCAATGTAGTGCGTTGTTAAATAATTGCTATGAAATATTCAGATAAACACGGATCAATATCGATCCTCATACGCACTGGTGCTATTAAGTGCCTGGCTCTGTAATACGAGACATTGCCTACTGCATCGATAACACTTGACTTATAAATTTAAACTTTTCTTTACTATTGAGAATCGCCAATAGTTGATTCTGAATGCTTTTAATATCCACTATCCTTCATTAATTTTCGAACTTACGGATGCGTAAATAGTTCTTTTTTATTTTTACTTCATTAAGTTTAGAATATTTCTTTTAGAACAAAGACTTTAATTAAATATACCTCCCTTCTAGTTTATTTATTCATTGCTAATTTATTACAAGGTACTATTGCGAGCTAGCTAGGGTATTGTGCATGCCTAATAAGTCAGCTACGATATTTAAATCTCCTCAAATATTCCCATTACACTTTACACATTCTACGCTCTTTTGAATGCATTCCATATCTTCGTAAGGGAGTCGCATGAAGAGCCGTGAAAGAATACTTTACAGGAGGATAGAAACTAAGGCGAATGGATTGTTATTGTGCAAAAGGACAACTTTTGAATTTAATTTGAATGCATAAAAGAACAGCCGCCATTCTTCTGGTCTGGGTTGATGTTTAAAAGTAGTTATTAAATTAAACCATTTACCGTATATCAGTATGATATGCAGTTTGTTCTTTTGTACAATAAAACTGGACGAACATATTTTCACGATTAACTAAAATGCCCAATGTTGATATCTTTTTCATTCCATCATTGTGTTCTGAGAACCTTCGTAATTTGGGCATAACCTTTACTTAAATTTAAATTTAATCATTTAGTTTTGCTTGTGTAATGAAACGGCTCAGAATTAGAGGAATAAACTTTGGATCACCACCATAACTAGTTCCAGATTTTTTTCCAACATCGTCACTTTCTTCTAAAGTACTGGACATCTCAGGTGGCATTAGAACGGGTAGACTAGCACAACGGAAATGAGTGTTTCGTTTCCAATGAAAAAGTCAAATAATTAACAGACTTTTAAAAACAGAATCCTGGTATCTTTGGCATTCATAAGACATACACAAGCACATTCATGTTTGTGTATTTCCTTCATAATACCTATGACACGGAAGGAACAAGAAGCTCAACTAACTGACACACACACAAACATGAGGCTGTTGAAGGCTTTTTTGAGTAAGAAAAACACAACAAATGTATAGCTTTCATTTTCTTATATAGTCTCCTGTGGAATTTGCATACTCAACGTACAAATTGTAAGCTGTTATTAGTAATGGAATAAAACAATTTTGCTGCTGTTTATAAAAAGTTCCCCATCAAAGTATCAAAAATTGTTTGGATCATTGATAAACTTATTAAAGATTATTAATTTTTTTTTAAATACTTCACCCCAAAATAGTTATATTTAATTTCAATTAAAGAAGTTTATGTAAAACATTAAAATTAAAAAGGCCAAACACGGACGGTTAAGAGCCGTTCACACACACACACACACACACACTTAGAGAGAGAGAGAGAGAGAGAGAGAGAGAGAGAGAGAGAGAGAGAGAGAGAGAGAGACTGGAAGTAGAAACAGCACGAGGATATATCTGTTTTGGTAGTTTTTGGTAGTAACTAAATACATGCCAGTAACAATCGTTCCATCTTTGATCATCTTCGGTAAATCGTTGAGAATAGTAATAGTACCCTCTGATTGTATGTTTGCAAGATTTATTCCAGTTAATAAGGATAATTCATCCCTCCCATAAAATGGAGAATTATAGATTAGTGAGTCTTATTTGTGCTGCGATAAAATAATGCATATATAAATTTCAAATCTTCGTCATGATATCTTTGATGGATTCGTAAAGCGTAGACAATGTTAAGGAGAGATTGGTTATGAAAAATCTGTTGACTTTTATGATGAAATCACAAGAAAGAGATCAAAGTAAGGGCCATGATGCTATTTACTTATATTTCAGTAAAGTGTTTGATAATGTTTAGCTTAAGAACCTGCTGATTAAAATGTGCCAGATAAGTATTCGCGACTAACAAGTGACTTAATAGGCAGACAGTAGGAGGTATTGTTTAGGTGGGGGGGGGGGGTGTTAAAAGAGTAAAGTTGTTAGAACAGAGAGAATTCAGGATTCGGTGTTACGAAATTGTTTTTTAATCTATTTATAAACGATTTACTTCATATAATCACCATGAACTCTTCTCTTTACCAGTGATGTGAAAATTGAGACAGTTTTATATTCAAACGACCTAAATCCTTTACTGGAACTTAAAAGATTGCAGGAGCAGACAGAGAAGTGAGGGGTGATTGTAATTTAATCTAAAAAATGCAAGTATATCCGATTATGTAAGAAGATAATATTAGATAGATATAAGATGAATAGCCAGGCTTCAGCAAAACTTAATGAATAAAGCGATTTTGGTATTGTGGTTGACAAGAAATTTGAATTCAGAAATCACATTGATTAGATTGTAGGTTTAATTAAAAGGTAGTTATGATACCGTTATATAAATCTCTATTAAGGCCACTTTTAGGTTGTGGGGGGGAGGGATCACCATGTCGATGGCAACCGAATCAGCAGGGGTTACCACGCTGATGCAATGTATCCCTGAACAGGAAACATTTGATAACACTATAATGATAAACGCTTCCGATTTCCGATTAGCAATAATATTTGAAAGAAAAAAAAAACAAAAAAGTCTACCAAAAGAATTGAGTTCACGTTGTCAAAATTAACAAATATCGCAATGCAGCAAAATGAAACACTAAATTCATAGTACACGTTCTATGACGTTGCTCATAAGGAGAAAATTGGAGTATTTATAAGAAAAAAATGCTCATTCTAGAAAGAAATAAGTCGTAGCTATTAATCTTCATCACAAAGCTTGAGATCATTAATAGAAAGCAAAAACAGCAACGTATTAATGCTTTTATTTGGCCACCTCAAATCCCACGAGTCCTTCACTTTTAATATTTGCCATTGGTCTTGGAGAAGAGAGAGACGGTTTCTACCATGAGAGTGCGTGCTCGTCTGTCTGTTTGTGTGTGTGTATGTGTCTTACGCTTACTGTAAAGCGCCTACAGATATCGACCGAATGTTCCAGACAAGGTAACATAGACGCTCACAGGTTTTAACCCTTGGCGGCGAGGGACGACAAAACTGGCCGTCTACGAGCGATCGTGCCAACATTCCAGCTGTATTGTTCTCACTGCCAATCGACATGATTTTCCAAACATTGCGGAGAAGTTGCCTTAATGCTTCAGGTAAGAATAACCATCCCTTCTGTATGCCTCTCATCGCCCTACTTTCCAGCGTGGTGCTGGTAGTAGGTGATGTTTTATTCGCGCGATGCATTCTGGGTAGATATTGGAATAGTGTTTGTGGCTGTTGAGTAGCGTGTGTGTGTGTGTGTGTGTGTGTGCATGAGGGGCTATACATAATGCACAATGTTCGAACGACCAGGTTAGGAAGAAACACAGCCGCTTGCTTAGTTGCACCTGACAAATAATCAATTCTTATGCTTAAAATGCACTTCTTCAATCTTATTTCTTCGCTTCCTTATGCCATATTATCATAAAGTGACACGTGTGTCGTATATGACAGGTTAATGGTGCTGACTCGGTTATTAAGTGTGCAATGTGGATTGCGTTTGCAGTGTGATCTGTTAGCCACTGCACCGTACCATATGGAAGACAACTCATTTGAAAAAAAAATTTAAAAAATCAAGCAGCTTCTCGCCCTTTCCTTTCTCCCATACAGATAATGTAATACGTTATTTGTACAATAAAAGGGATCACGCCTTAATGCTGTATAATTTTTTAGAAATTTAATTATTATTTGTGAGCATTTTGGGCTTGAAAAGCATTTCAAATGGTTTGGATTTGTGTGTGGTGAATACGAAGAGAACGCTACTGCAACCAAACAGTACCACGTGGGTTATATCACAGCTATCGGCGCTATTGATCGTAGCAAGTTTTGGATCGTGTGCAGCTGCCACAAACTGTTACTCTAATCATAGCGGTACCTGACGGTAAATGGACAAAAACAACCTTGGCCACAAGCATGGGCTCTCGGTTATTAAAAGAAGAAAACAAAATACAGAATTACTGCAGGAATAAAATAAAAAATATTTTAACGAGCTCTCACACAAAAATCTGCTTCGGAATACATAATTTGCTTAAGCTAGTAAAAATAAAATAAATATAAAAGAAGAAAATATCGCTCTTAGATTCACGTAATAAAACTTGTTGGATTCAACACTAAATTTCTAAACAATCACTATTGGAGCATGCGCACTACATAATTGATGTTAGCTAATAACCTAGCTATCAACATCAGAGGAAGTGCGGACAGATTCCCGTGTGCGAAGGCAGTGGAATCGCATTACATGTTAATTCAGAGAGGTTTAGAAGTGAGTGGTAATCATTGAGGCAACGTATTAGTTCCAACCTTTAGTAGTCCGCATCGCACAAGGATCATTCATCATGATGGCGCAGTCAACTAGAGCGCCAACTACCGTCACTCACGTAGACGAGAATACTAGTTTAAATTATTTTTATAATAAATATTGATGGTAAGTGGTTGTGAATTTCTTTCTTACGTAAATATGGAAATGAGAATTCTGATTTTAAAGAAATCGCCTCTCTTGCATTGGAGTAAGCAATTAAAATCAGTTTATTAACGTTTCCACCTCTTTCTCTCAACAGTCATTCTGTGGACCTCCTTCAGAGGTTCTATGGGCCATTATAATTTCGCTTTGTTGTTTTGATGGATAATCGCTGAAAAAATCCACTGATGAATCATCTAAACAGCAATATGAATGAAATATATCAGTTCATTTATACTTCATATCCATGTTATTTTAATTTCGATGGACACTTCGCATTAGCATAATTATTGACTTGCGAGCACATCAAGTCCAGTTTCCTTGCGAAAGACCAGCGTAAATTTTAACCAGGTTTATTCTTCAGTAGTCTATTTTTTATTTGTGCATAAAGTCTTTTGGTGGATCATTTTATGTGCTCGCAAGTCAATAATTATGCTCTTCTTAGAAAATAAAGCCATGAAGCGAGGGATTGCATCTATAAGTTGCATGTGTTCAGCAACTGTTTTGTCTGTCTGTTTCTTGCGAGCGAAAAAAAAAGATTTTATTAAAGAACAAAAATCTTGTCACAAAGCAGCCATGAGCCAAAACGTTATGACCACTCCCTAGTAGCTTGGTGGGCCACTTGTATCCATCGAAAGTATTCTGGACTAAGTAGACAGAATAACATCCTGGAGGTTTGCAACTGAGCGAGGCACTACCGTCGACCGGCGGATGCTGAGTTTCACATAATCCCACAAATGTTCGATGGGAGTCAGATCAGAATGAGGCGATCATGGGAGCAGGTGGATATGCTCTTCGGCTCTTCCAACCATACTTGCCATCAATGCGAACTTTTTGACACGGGTGTTGTCTTGTTGGAATAGTCCTGATCCATTGAGCCACATTGTCATTATTATATAGGGTAATAACTGATCAGAAACACTCTCGTATAAGAATTATCTGCGTTCAGTGGGATACAAGAGAGAACCAGTGATGTCCATTCTTCAAACAGATGAGAATTTGTAGAATTCTTAGCAAATATGAAGTCTTATGGTTTCGTGTTTGTGACTGTGGCATATTTATTTCAAAGGATACTGGTCGATGTATTAGTAATTAGTTTAATTGTAAATTAAAATAATTATTAATAAAGTATATAATAAAATAAATAAATTCATTTATTAGCTAAGTTTACTTCGAAACTGAGTGAAAAATAATTTATTATTGCATGAAATGAAAATTGAATTTTATATAATCAAAATATGAAATATTTATACACTTCTGTTATAAATAATTTTCACACTATTAACGTGTGATTTTTAGAATATATATATATACAGCAATCCCTCGATTAATGCGCCTAATGCGTTCTTTAAAACAGGCGCATTAATCGAAAACGCACTAATCGAATATACTAACCTATGGGAAAATGTATTATTCATTCCTCAGATTTCTTTTTTTTCTTTTTTTTTTTTTATAAAAGAATTAGGGTATGTCTCAGGGCCTAGTTAAAGGAAAACCATGAAGCGGAAAGACAATAAAACATATTCAGAATATAAATTTTATTATTCTACTTCTTAACAAAAAATTGAGCTAACGTAGTTTGGCGGGCATTCTGATTTTTTTTTTCACACAACCGACGGTATGGCCCCATTGCCTCTTCTACTCTTCTGCAAATTTTACTGCTTCTCTCTTCATCAGGGTCAGTCTCCAAGCATCGCTGCTTAAAAACTTCGATTGTACGAAAAATATTTTCAAATTGTTTCTGTGAAACCTCTTTGGGCTTGTCAGTGATTAAATTTTCTTCATATTCTTCAGGATCTTCCCGCTGTGCATCTAAATTTAGCAGGTCGGAATCACTCAACTTCTCAGAATGAGATTTAATTAACTTAGATTCATTTGAAAAGCCTCTAAAAATCATTTACGCAATGTGGAAGAATGTCCTTCCAAATGGCTCGCATATTGCTAGCAGTAATTTCATTCGACTTTGCGACTTTATAACCAGGCTGAGATTTCTCTGATTTGGCTAGAAAAGTTTTGGAAGGCATTCGCTTCCAAAAAAAAGGCCTGTTTCATCGACATTAAATATTTGTTGATCACAATAGTCTCCGTCTTACACAATTTTCTTCAAAATCTCTGGATATCTCCTTATCTGCACTTGTACCTTCTCCTGTGATTAGAACATTATGTTGGCTATTTCTCTTTTTGAGACGCTCAAATCACCCAGCACTAACGTGGAATTCTTCTTTTCCATCATTGATAGCCCTTTCTTTCCAGGTTACTAAGAGACAATGCTTTTGATTTAATAAGGCCAGTGTTTAGCGGGATCCGTTTTTGGTTACAATCTTCGATCCATGTAAAAAGAAGTCTCTCTAATTCAGTCATTATAATACTTTGATTTCGAGTGCATGCATGATGAACTTGAAGCAGCTTTACCTTTCTCTTTGTATTCAGCAGTTGATTCACCCATTTTTGTGTCTTTGTCCTATCTCTACTCTGGACTCGCCTTGTTCATTTTTATTTATTATTATTTCTTTATTATTTCAAGTTTTTCTTCCGATGAGATTACTTTTCGAATCATTTTCACACTTCTATTTTTTGCTCACAAATTATTTTACTCACAATTAAAGGTTAGGAAAATAATTTAAAATAAAAAGATAAGGAAAAGTATTGCACGTGATATGATCAGTAAAATTCTATGTAAAGCAGACGACATAAATTTTTGCTGTAAAGTTGGAATGGAAATAGATTAGTATGCCATTAAAACAAATTTGTAAAATGAAATGAAATTTTTTATCCCCTTAACTTAAATTTGTAAAATGTTTCAAATCGGTAACTAAATTATTTAATTCTGGTGAGTGATTTTTTAAATAGTTAGCCATAAAAAACGTATAGATAGAAATTTTTTTAAATCAGTAGCGTTTATTTTTAATATGTATATAGGCGCACTAATAGAATTTTAGAAGCGCACTAATCGAAAACACACTAATCGGGGGCGCATTAATCGAGGGATTACTATATATATATATATATATCTGATATCAGTTTGTTGTTTATATACAGAGAGAGTGATATGCGTATACTGTCTTTTAACGATCAGGAGTGCAACTATTTCAGCATTTGATTACATTTAACACAGTCAGCAGTCTCCTCCCACTAAAACACACCCTGTTAGAGAGTGTGTTTGCTTCAGGAGTTTCTCTTACATTGAGTGAGTGATGAACATTTTGAGGTATGCTATAGCTGCAGACTGAGAGAAAATGCATCCCAAAATGATAACTTGGAACGTTTTCTTTGGTTTTCTTATAAAAAAATCATCGCTCCATTTCTGGTAACGTTTTATGGGATTCGTTTCCAGGGCAACCGCTGACGAAGGCACCAGTAATATACATCACGCAAAGATAATAACGTAACAATGGAACCCTCATTCGCTCTACGTGACATTGCTAATCCGGGTACTTATGTCCGAACTACGTTTAAGACCACGTAAGCCCTTTAGACGTGGCACACCTTTAAAGAGTGTTGGGAAAGGGAAAACTTCGCAGATGACAAAGCTCGGCGTCTCCAATTCTGAACACGGCCTCAATTAGAGATCGATTAATTACACCCTCTCTTCTGGAAACAACGAAATAACTAACTTGAAATGTTGGACATATCGTTACTGACATGAGAACAATAGCATCCACTTGACAGCTGAACAAGTTTCTAGATGGATGAACTACACACGTCTGGAATGCCTCATTGAACAAACGGTGACGCTTCATGTGTATCGACCTGTAGGCATATTGCTCCCAGGACGATATTGATGGATCACAGAGAGGAAAAAAAATGTTGACAAAGTTTCTGGGATAAATGCTTCGACCAATGATAGCCAGTCATTCTTGTTCTATGATAGACTTGACAATATCTCGTTCAAGTCCAGTGAGTAATGCTAGTCTTTGAACTTACTGAGATCTGACATTATTCGTGTAGAATTTCGTTGGAACATCAGCAGAAGCATACTACAGAAGATTCTTGAGAATCCAATGCTATGCAGTATAGTGCGGTGATTATGTCGTTGTTCCAGCCCTCAATAAGTCTTCTTTGTTTGCTCAAGAAGAGCAATCAATGAAGTCTCATTGAGTTCTTTTTTTTGCATCCTAAATGACCATCAATTATTGTTGGTTCCAATGTATTCTTGCATCTCTTTTCCTCTCATCCCTCAACTGGCGTAAATTGTTATTATGATACTCATTATGTTACTGTAAAATGCCTTAAGATAGAAATAATGATAACAAAATCAATACATCACGAACAAAAAATGAAGTCATTGCAATTAGGAAATTGCTCTCGGATACATTCCCTATCATCTTGCTCTTTGGTGTCTTTTTGTTTATTTTACGTTTCCTGAGCTGCTTCTTGTACTTTCGATCTCTGCTGCTCTACGGAGTCAATATAATCTTGTTAGCATAGCTGTTCTGGTATTGGTGGCCATTTACGGTTTTGAAACCAATGCTTGCTGTTGGTTCCTGAAAATTCTTCAATATTAAAATGCAAGGTACATTTTAAATGGTTTGAAAAAAGAAGATATTAAAAGGACACCGACTATATTAAAAATTGATTATTCTGTTAAAAAAATAGTGGTAGTTGGGAGAGAGAGAAAATGACAGAAGAATGAAATTTATTAATTTATAGGTTTATCTTTCCTTATGAATGTTAACTGAATCCATGTTAGTTATTTAAAACACGAAGTTCAACTTCATTAATCGATGCTGTACTCTGGAAATAAAGTCCTTTTATTAGTAAATAAACCAACTCTGCTATCAGATATATTTCATAAACTTTCTAGTAATACGTATGTCTACTTTACTCTTGTTTCCATTCGCCCGTCGTTTCGTGTATCTATCCATTCCACCCACCCCCCGACACATTTTTCAGAGAAGTGCATTTGTCTTCATGCTGCAAAGTAGAGTGACACGTTCCAATGACTGCAGTGTCGCCCATCATAGGCTCGGATCAACCCGGTTACCACATTGAGGGCGCACTGAAATGAAGCGTGAGAAATTTTGCTCCAACAAGCGTAAGCAACACATTTGTAGGCAGCCATCTGGTAGATAAATGATGAATAGTTGCGCCTCTTGCAGCTTCCGTCAGTCGGAAGCTGTGCGGATTACCTAAGCATGTGTTCACATACTAAAGGAATGCTTTTATTGACAAAAAAGAGGAAAAACAGAGATGCATTATGAGAGTTGGGTTCAAAGTACTTATTCCCTACATGTATACTTCCACTACCGCGTGATACTATCCAAAGTATTTTATATTCTGTGTTTTTGTGTTTCCTGAATTCGTACCGTTTTGTCTCTACAGTGTCAATAACACTTGCTTGGCACATATTAAACTGGGCTAATCTGATCACGTGACTGATCTTCTTTATAGATTCTTTAATGTCATTCTTATCTCTCTTTCTCTTCTTCCCTTCACTGATTTAACACACACACACACACACACACTCTCTCTCTCTCTCTCTCTCTCTCTCTCTCCCTCTTTGAAAACTACGGTTATGTGTTGCATTTCTTAATGTTCTCTGTGTATACAACGCTTACATATAATTAATAATTCCGTATATGCTTCTTAAGAAACGTTGCACTTAAGAAACGTTGTTCTTTAATACCATTAATAATAACAAATCAAATTCATTGTCAGATGAAAGTAAAAAAAATGAATTCTTCTGCAGACATATAACGATATGATTATATTTGTTAGTATTGCGTGTCAACAAGACAGCAATTATACATATAATGAAATAGCATAGCGCTTTCAGGGGCACACTTCTTGTGTTTGTTTCAGGTTTAATTTAACACCAGAGTTTAGTAAATTATTAAACATCCAACTTAAAATATATTAAACGACAATCTCGCTAAAACGTATCCTTTATTTTTTTTTAAAATCATATATTAAACTGCTATTCTGCGTCGGTTGTAACGCATTTCCTAAATTTCAAAATCTTTGAACGATCCACCCCCCCCCCGAGACATTTTCAAAACAACCACGCCCAAGGGGAATGATATTCTCAGTTGATTGGTTGAAGAGCAGGTACGCTAACCAGACCTGCGACAAATAAAATAACAACCTTTTGTATATTACCCATAGAACTTTCAAAGGTTTTATTACTCATAATATTTAAATACAAAAATTCTAAGGTCATTATAATAATTGATAGTTCACTTGCGCGGTATATGCTCCTCATCAATATTCAGCGTCTCCTACTTTGCTAACAATAGCAAACCTATCGAATCAACCAATCAAATCCATGTTTTATTTTTATTATATTAGTCTGGACATGAGATGTCGAAAAACCTATAACACGTTGATATCGCTTTTGTCCGAGTGGTTACAGAGAAAGAAGGAATCTGCAGATATGTTTCTTGGAAAACCGAAGATCGTGATCAAATTGGGGAACACATTGTCTGGAAGATTATTCCCAAGATCATAAGTAAATGGATGAAACTCTGGACGATAAGTTGGTTTCGAGGGTTTGAAGCTAGGCGATGAAGGATGCTCGTTTTAAGGACTTGTAAAAGTGATGAAAGAATGATAGCCAGTGGAGCAGCGTCTACTTTGAGAGCGTTTATTAACTGAGTTACTCTCTTCTGTTAGCATTGACCCTTTTCAGAAGTTTCCAACACACCAGCTCAAATGTCAAAACAGAATTGTGTGGTTGAATGGTTTGGGATTTATAATGTCAGTAATTGTTCCGATGAACAGTAGTATCTTGAGAAGAAAAGGAGAGGTTTTTTTGGAAAAAAAAATTCTGTCCATAGCTGAAAAGGCTATGGACAGAATATTTTCGTTCTAAGAAAGGCTACAAAAGTAAAAATCATTCTAAGAAGTGAAATTTGAATATTCTTGGATATCTGGATATTAAGAAATGTACGTAAGGTCATATGCGATCTTTCTCGTGAGTGATAAGCTAGAACGGCACTTCGATGACATAAAAGTAATAATCTTAACCTCGTTAAAGAACGTTGGTTACGAAGGATCTTTAAGTTTTGAACATTTTATCACCAAAAGGTTTGTCAAGTGAAACAGAGGAATGGAATGTACTTGATAGGATTTGCATTTTCGTGAGAAAAATATCATTCATCTACAGGAGCAAGAGAGTGGAAGAAAGTACGCAATCCTGAGGTATTCCTGAAATTATGGAGAAGTGTGAACTGAAAAAGTCGTCCATTGTGAAATACATTAAAAAAAGAGAGAGAAGAAACTGTGGAAGGTAAACCATAACACAATAGTTTAGTAACTGACGTTTACGTAAACGTCAGTTACTAAACAGTTACTAAACCATGATAAGGAATTCCAAATCCTTATCATGGTTTGTGTGAAACGTGGTTAATGTTAACAAGGAGATCTGATATGAATCAAGAGTGAAGGAATCCATATTTTGTAATTAATTAATTTGCAGGCTTCGGATAATGAAGGACTTTGGCCGTTGATGATCTATTTTCACCATTATTTACAAGCAAATTGAGATGAGTGCAATGGGACGATAACTTGATGAGTGACTTTCATCTCTATTAGAGTGGGCTGATTAAGGCTTTCTTTCGCGTGATGAAAGACTGTAAGATGCAGGAGTGATGGTAATTCTTGAGCACATATTTTGAGGGATCCAGTCAGGACAAGAAGTTAGTATTCATGCTATTCAGTATCCTTCCGTGAGAGACCAGAGAAGACATATAGTGAGAAATTCTTGATATGGCAGAAATAACGTATCTTGTCATCTGTGCGTGCCTTTCTTGTGACGACTGATGGAAATCCTCAGAGTAACGAACTTCCTTCCAATTGCACTAATTTTATCTTTAACTGTGTTGCGTACAATTTTGCTGGAAGCTACAAAAATACACAGTGATTTTAAAGCGCTTCTTGATATTACGAGGAGGCAAAGAATTCCATACGCCCACATGTATCATGTCTGATAATGGTGTGTATTCTTCGTTTGTTTTGTATATTTTATTTTGCCATCAGAATGCGAGTAAGTGGACTTGAGCTAAAAAGCAACGTAATGCGCATAAAGTTTTCCAGTAGCAATTTGTATAAAAAGGACAATAAAATCCACATAAATTATTTATATATTAATGATTATGATAATTAAGATAATGCATTAAAATGTAATGAATTAAGCATACGAAGATCAAGTTCGAAAAAAAACACGTTTGAGTTCCAAAATCGTGTAATCCATATGACGAATAATCATTTTCCGCTGTATTTTATACAATGCAGGGTTTTTAAATAATAAAAACTTTTACTTGGGTTAATGAAGTTGATGGTTGTTTGGCAAGAAACCAAAAACGTTTTTAAGTCTACAGCGTGCGTTAACGTAACGACTAATATGTCTAGATAGTGAAGGGTTTTTGTTTGTTTTTGTCTGGGATTGAAGTTTTCTTCAACCCATTATAGTAAAATCGATTCTAATCATAAGAACTACCATTGAAGAGAAGATAAAAGTGTGTTTAAAACATTTCAGATGAACATAGTCGGTTGGTTCGGATTATTTTTTTTTACATCGCTTAAAGTTGAATGAGTTGAAAGTTTCGAGTTCAAGAAAGCGAAACATAAATTTACATGACGTGATGTAATGTGTTCTTGTTATGAAACAGAAAATGGCTGACTACTTCTATTTCTCATTATGAAATAAAATAAATCAGCTGCATACTCAATTGTAAAAAAATATGATTATACAAATTTACTAAATTCTAAATTAGTTGTTTTACAGTTTTGAAGTATATTCCTTGTCATAGGTTAGTTCATAATGAAAAAGTAAATAGTTAATAATGTGATAGTGTCCCGTACGTTAAGATATGAGGCCAATGATGTTCACATCGACTCGTTTTAGCAAGCTCTAAAACACAATCTGCTTTTATGATAATTTCAATACACGGAATGAATACGTTAAAACTAGACACGACTGCAATTAAAGGTTAGAGGGGGGGGGGGGATATTCGGTTTTCATTCCGAAAATCCTCTTCAAGATCAAAACGGTCCTAAAGAGGATTTTAAGAATGAATATCAACAATAATGAATCCTTTGTCTTTCATACGATTTTAAACCACACAAACATCTAGAATGTACGAAAGTAGCGAGCACAATTCTTTATCTTCTAATCTTGCTTGACGTAGTTGCAAATCCAGAAAGAGAGAGAGAGAGAGAGAGAGAGAGAGAGAGAGAGAGAGAGAGAGAGTTCTTCTCTAAGCTCTTAATAAGAAGCTCACACCTTATCTTGAAGGTTTGAAGAACGTTCTTATCTTTTCTTTAAATTTTTAATACCAGTGACGCATCCCAACAAGTACTTCCCTGTTATATTGGGTTTATAAATATTTGAAACTTCCAAGAAATTCGCTGAACAGCACTCTTTTCCAACAGCAAGAATGGTGTACCTCAACAACTTTCGTCAAAATCCATCGATGCACAACGGAAGTAGGAAGAAATACTAGAATCGCATTTGATTACCATAGGCTTCGAGGTTTCTGTCGTGTGGAAATTGTTAAGCAAGAAACGTTAACGTGAAATTATTTGGCGTAAAACGACTTGGATACAAAATCAAAGTGTGGCTATTCTTTTCGTATCCTTATACGCAAGTTGAGTAATACTGCGGGAGGCTTTGTATAAGGCGATATTTTCGAAAAAAGGTTTATATGTTGAAAGGGGAAAACGATTAAAAGATTTCTTAGAGGCTGAACTGAATATGCGTGGCTGATGGTGGACATTTTCGGACAGACGAAGGACATCAATAAAGGCATGTTTTACTGTTTTGTAGGTAATTTTTTTATTGAACTCCTTTAGGTTTATTAAGCACATCTACTCTCTCTCTCTCTCTCTCTCTCTCTAATTTATCTTCTTTATTGAGCGTTCATATAAAACTTTCAGCCAGTTTTCGAATTAAACTCAGCTTCATAATAACTTTTCCATCATTATTCATCATCGCTCATACGGGGATTATCTCGTTGGGGTTCAGTGGAGAACAGGTGTCTCTTATCAATATATATAGCTATAATAGTTCTTCAATTTCTATAGCTTTCAGATGCTCAAATGTATTCTTTTTACTGCCCATTTCTTAATCCGCCTCAATTCCGCTTTAACTCAGGAAGAACTGTTGAAGATGCTGCCTACCACCTTACTGTTATCCGCATCCTTCATGACCAACTATATAACCACGAGCGAAACCTTGATGGTGGCTGTGCAGTAGGAAACGTTGCAAATCTTTCGCTATTGGTCACTATTAAATGCTGACTCACTTTCCATCTCATATATTATAGAGTTATAGCTTAGTCCAAATGTTGTTGAAGAAAGAAATTTGCTCATTTTTCAATCTCTTTGATCAAGAATGGGTTAACAATTTTCCTAAATGGATATTTGTGGACGCGTGAGGAATGGATTCTTATTTTTTTAAAAAAATAGCAAGTAAACCTCAAAGATAATAAAACATAATAAAACACAATTTAAATTGAAAACAGTCTTGTAGTCCATCGTGTGTTATGTTTATTGCATCTGGTTCTTGCTCACAGCTTGCGCTTCTAGCTGTCCTACAATCTGCGAAGCAATTGTTATTTACTAGTGTTAGGCGTAGCGCGGAGCTGCTGTCTTCCATCTGGATTATATAATCTAATTGTGGTGTGGAAGTGCAACTACAGCTGAGTAATGAGACAGAGGCCACGCATGCAAGTGGATGATACAATGCAGGCTTCAGATTTAGTGGTAGTAATGAACATCTGCGAGTCATCCCATCTTTTTTTTAATTTTTTTTCCTCTCTTTCTCTCTCTCTCTCTCTCTCTCTCTCTCTCTCTCTCTCTTTCTCATTCACTGTTTTGCTCTGAATGAGTTTGCTACTGTAATATTGAATGACTTCTGTTTTCTTCCGCTAGATATTTTCTCATCTCGAAATTTACTGCTTAAGTTCTTTATAACACAAACAACGAGACAAAATGTCGTAGTTAGGGACAAAGCACACTGTCTACTTTCTGTTTTATTTATACTTATAAACTGACTACATTTAAAGAAAATCCTCAACCCATTATGTTTCAGTAATAGATTAGTAAAAAAAAAAAGCAGACAAAGAATAAACGTGACACTTAAATTGACCAAACGACTACCTTTTAAAGCATTAGAAATTACTTCCAAATTCATCACATCTTAGACTTTCGGTAGCTCTGTTATTGATCAATACCGATATGTTGTATGGATTCACTAACTTGCAGAAAAACAAAAACAAAAAAGAGAGACTGCGATTATACATCAGCTATTCATAAACGAATCTGTGGTACAGCAAAGAGAGCGCTGACTGTAATTGCATTGCACCACTAAAACAACAATTGCGTGTTAGCGGAGGCAGTAAAAGAGAATTTGTTAATGCTAATTAAATAATAACCCCATAAGTGAAGTAATTACGGATCCATTAATGGTTATTTATTTATTTGAAAGCGAAGGCACCAACGCTACCGAAGAATATCAAGAAAAGAGAGAGAGAGAGAGAGAGAGAGAGGGAGAATGATAAACGAAGAAATATTTGTGAAAAATAAATGAGAGTGAAACTTTTCGCGCAACCTTTTAAGCTGTGCATTGAGAGAGAGAGAGAGAGAGAGAGAGAGAGAGAGAGAGAGAGAGAGAGAGAGAGATGATTGCTTGCAGTACCTACGATATAGAATCCTTTCTAACAAAGTCATCAAACATATTCGTAGAAACAAGAGATGTTGTAGAGATGCCAAAAAATGCTGGTGAATTCTAGTTAATGTACAAGATGTGCTTCCGCGTGCCAAACTCATAACAATTCCCACCACCTGAAACCAGAGCTGCAGAACGATAACGTTTACACTTTCATCCTCCCGTCTTTCGATAGCGGGAACAGGCGGGTGTTGAGCGAGTGCATGTTGTTAACAATTTACACACAGGCGGCCATGCGTCCCATGGAATTGTAGGCCTACTTGATGAGCAGCAGACAAACAGCCTTCCTTCCATGTGCCGGCTTCGTTAGCCCAACATCTGTCGGTTCTCAGCCATTCTTGGGCATCGAATAAATTGCTATTATTAATATTTAGTTGAGAGGAACAAGTTTGTTTACCTCACTCAAGTCTCCTGTTTCTCCATTGATGACAAAGAAAGACATGGAGAAGAAAATTGTCGCAATAATTATTTTGATAATCCTATGCAGATAAAGACTGATAGCAAATTTACCAGGAAATCTGCGAATAATTTTCTGAATTAGAAGAGAAAAATTATACAAACCAGAAAAATAAAAGACTATCTGGGAAACAAATTGCAGAAAAAATTTCTCTTTCTCTTGAGAAATGCAAAATGATTTAGGCTAATTAAACACTCTTTCTCCAAAAACGGCAAGCTAGAAATATGCACTCTGGCACAGTCGAAATGAGCTTGCTTAGTTCTGGAGTCTTAAAAGAATTTGATCAGTCCATGCAAGGCAGACTGTTCTCCTTGTGATAGACAGAAGACCAGCACACCTAGTTTTCAGCACTTCATCTAATCTTCGTTGTTAGATTGTCCCCCCCCCCCTTTTCTGGAATTCTGCCCGGTTTGAGATTATATCCGAAGCTATGAAGGCAGCATGACGGTTAACTGTATGTGTGTTCGTCTGAACGTTTAGTCTGTTTTGAGGTTGAAAACCCCACGTTTATGGGAAGAAAACCCCGTCTAACTCACTTTCAATAGAAGAGCGCTTATGAAAGTTCTAGGATTTAAATCCGGGTCTTTCCAACCAAAAGACGTAGTCCAACTAGACAACCATACAGTTAACACATTAATATACTGTCATCATAGCTTTAGTTGCTTTGACCGTATTTGGAAATAATAAGAACAAATAAAATCGTTGTCATACTGTCCAAACCCCTCTAGAACTCCACATCTCGCTTAATAGAAGTAGAGTTTCTTCCTGAACATCTCAGTCATCATTGTAATAGAATATTTCCACCGTGGGCTATACATAGCAAATGAGTTGCAGGGCAAGCGTGCTTTCAAGAGAGGTTACAAGACCATGAAGAGGCTCTAAGTAAATTTTTCTTCAGGAAAATGGCTCTCCAGATCACAACAGTTTGGCTGCCTGCTGGAACAGTACGAATTTCTGTTATGTTAATTACGGATTAGCAAGAATCAATTTGGATTATTCAAAACATATGGGGATTTCCGAAAATCCTTTTGAAGTTCTCGATAAAACAGACACTTCGAGATTATTGTTAAAATCTTTGTTGACAACTTCACAGTAGCAGATTTCGTTTGCAACTGCGTAACATGTTGACGGTCTCCGCCACTGATCTTTATCTTTTTGTCGGGATTATTCTAAGTATTGCTTTTTATCTCTCCATTTTTCGAGTAATATAAATGTCAGACACTTATCAGTAGTATATCCATTCTGATAATATCCCATACTCCCCATGCTGTTTGATATGTGAATAAAATGACTATGAACAAGTTGTGTGGGTTATGAAAATTATCTGGTTAAAGCACCGATTTCTTCTTCGTCGTCATTTTTGCTAGGCAACGAGGCACCAATGGAGAAGGCACTGGAATTCGTTATCTTTACTGAAAAAAAAAAACAGGGCTTAATATGCATTGAAACCAAAAAAAGGATGCTCCAACTCTCAGTCAGATCGGGTGAACTACTGAATCTCTGTAGGCCGAAGCTATGATGAACTACGTGATTGATAATTATTATATACGGTAAAACTCATTTCACTTCCTCACCTCTTGTCTTAATATCCTTGGTAATTCTGTTTCGTAAATAATACTCGAGTAATTCTCCAAATCCTGAAGTATTTCAAATGAAAAAAAGTTATCATCCGTAAAATATATTTTTTAAATTTGATAAACTGAGAGAAGGGATTGAATGTGCTTCCAGAGTGTTATAAGTTTTATCGCCATCAGTGTGTAAACTCTTAAATCATGCTAGATTCGTTTCGAAGCAATTAATACTTTCCTGCATTAAAAGAAATGTATTATTCTGTAATAGTATTAAAATTGACAAATGCTCAGTAAATTTATAAATGCCTAGTATTAAAATTTACTTTTTCTGTAAACTAAATTTAAAACCAAATCTAGATTTAAAATTCGGAATATTTTCTGTAAATACGAGCGTGTAGAAAATTAGTAGCAATGTCATAAGTCACTGCTACTAGTAGTATGAAACTGCTACCGAGTTCGGTGATTTATGACGCACGTGGTAACGCTTTTATCGTCTGCTCAATCATAAAACACAATGAAGTTTGTGACTGTCACAAATATTGGTTTTTCGACATTTCAAGCGTAGGCCGCAGCATATCACTTCCAAGGGTGCCACAAATTTTTATATTTGTGAACTATGTTGTGAAAAGAATTAAAATCCCAACACAAAGATCAAAACTACTCTTTAACATGGCAGTCCACTGTTAGTTCTGCATCAATAACAGTAATATTACATGTGGCAGTCTAGTACTTTTGACAAGTTTCGTGGGAAATTTATCTTCACACAGGATTTGTATTCAGTTCTACCAGTGATGTTGCCCCACCCCTTCCTCCCATTGACAAGTTCTCCAATTCCATTCCCCAATTGTTCAATTGAATTTAGATTGCAAATCTGAACTGTCTTATTCATTAAATATTTTCTTATTCTCAAATAATTCATGTTACACTGAGTAGCAAGATAAGGAGCAATGTCTTGCCAAACAGGTGTGGATCGTTATCGTAACATTCCATACGTCCAGGAAGTGAAGTGCAGAATTATTCAAAATGTGGAGATATACCTCTCTTCGTAGAACTGTCGATAACAAAAACGGTAAAACAATTCCATGCCCAGGAAAACACTCCCCTCCTCCGAACCATCATATTTTCGCCATGGTATGTTATGGTTGGGGCATTGCTATTCTGCTTACAGTGTTTGCAGAACCGGCTACGTTCTCCCAGCTCAGTAAAAAGAGATTCGCAGTTACAAATATTTTCTTTCCAAGTCGACTAAAGTCCAGTTTTTAAATACCTGCAACTGTCACTAAACATAGGCACTTGTCGTGTTTGTAGTGGTTAAGCCGCTAAGCATGCCGTTTCGATTCATACACGCCATCCTAGAATGTAATTTAAGTCATTGTGTTTCCTCTGTATCTTATTCCTTTTTATTATTTTCTTTTCATTTTTATAATTGGTTTTTTTTTTTTATTTTTAGTTTTTCCTTATAGGATCTTTTATGTCCAAAGTATTAAGCAAAGTTCCGGGAATGTCTATAAATACATGAATTATTTAATAAAAATTAAAGTTTGCAAAAATAAATGTAAATATTCATGCATAATTTGAAGAAAAAGAACATAACTTTTTTCCCTTTTAGATTAAATAAATTCCTTAGTTATTCTTTTCCTAACTATTTAAACAATACCTAATAAAGAATGAATCGGTATCATAGAAGATAAAAGAGGACGATTTGGAATCAAATACATTAAATATCTTTGCAATGATTTCAATACCTGCACATTATTATTTTATCATACTAAAACGGACGCTGTAAATTATAAACAATTAATTTAGGTTGGTGTTGCAAAAGGTGCTCTCAGCTTCATCTGAACTTCTAGGTCAGATAAAGGTACAGCAGGCTCTCCTGTGATGTGAAACAAGTTCACAAAATTAAAACAAATCTCATTAATAAAGTCAAATTACGTACGATATATACTGCTTGGAAAAAAGTCGCGAACAAACTCTCCTCCGATGGGATGTGATAAGGATACCATGTCGCAGGTCCATCTCGTCGGCAAATTGGTGACAAATTGGACCATCCCAGGTCAACAATTAGTAATATCATACTGAGATGGAAGCACAGAAAGAGAATTGCAAGTGTTACCAGCAGTGGACGACTCATCATACTCATCGAAAGTGGTCGTAGAGTGCTACGAAGGACAGCATATAAATAAAAACCGCCATTCATCGGCTAACATGTTGAATGTGGAGTTCAGGAACCGATTGGAACACGAATCTGCACGAAAACATTGAGAACCGAGGCTCGCAACATGGGTTTCCAAAGTTAGACTGCAATATGCAAGCCTCACATTTCCCGAAACAACGTGCTGGGTCGTCTTCAGTGCCGCAAATAGAGTGTTCAATGAAACGTGGAAGCTTGGAAAACTGTGCAATAGAACGAAGAATCGCACTACACTCTCTATTGAGCAGATGGACGGGCGTGGCAGGTACCCATGAACGTTTTTTTTTTACCAGAGTGCATAACCCCAGCTATGAAATTCAGAGATCCTGGTGGTGTGATGGTATAGTTCTGTTTTTCCTGGTTTGGTCTCGGACCCCTGTTCGTGATGCCACGAACATTAAGTTTCTAAAGATTCTGAACAATGCAATGCTGCCTACTTTGTGGCGTTTCTACGGATCTAACCATTGACTCTTTCAGTAAGATAATTCTCTGCTTCCTAAAGACCTGCTGCTGTAACTGCGTGGTTTGTGGAGGAACATCACCACACTTGACTGGCTTCCACAGAGCTCTGATCACATCCCTATTCGACATCTGTGGGATGAACTGGACCGTCAGATGAGGTCAAGGGACGTTTGCCGCACAACAATTCAGGACCCATTGCATGCCTACAGGAATAATTGTGCAATAAATTGGGCGCTATGGTTGTTTGTTCCATACAACTATAGTGTCCGTTAACTTCGTTCCAAGGTGTATAATCTCCTAAGACATGATTGCATATATATTATAATATATGATATATATAATATATACAGTATTATATAAAATTAATTAATAATGAATATAATAATTATATATATAATATAATATAATTTACTACATTTAATTTAGATTACTTTGCTATAAGTGACGCTAGGTGTCTCATCGAAGAAATTATTATTAAAGTAATTTTCTTTGTTATTATTAAGATCCAGGAAGATGAATGAATTCTTAAGCCGCATGGTAAATATATTGTGTATATTTTAAGGGAATAGTTTACTTATTTCCTAACTTATCTGTTTAGAGATAGAAAAAATAGCACCAAACTTGTGTTCGGATTTATTTTGGCAATTTATTCATTATTTATTGACTGGTATAATTTACGTGTGTGTATAAGGGGAAAATATATTCGTGGAGGCTGTGCATTCGGTTAACATGTACAATTTTATATCTGGACGTGCGTTGACAGAGTCTGCTGCTGTTGCATATTTTATTATTGTAGCGTTTTCAAAAACTGTTATAATGGTTATTTTATCTTTATAATATATTAAAGCGATAATTTAATACTTCATAAAGATAAGGGGAGGGAAGTATCAAAAAGCGCAGCATTCCAGAGTAGTACTGACAGAGATTAGAAATTGTACCGTTGTTCTGAAGAGGCAAGTGTATGGCAAAGAATAACTCTCAAAGTATACTATTTACGTGCTGATATATCTCGGCGTACAGTTTTTCCCCCACTAGTGACTGTTGGTGAAAGAAAACTTTTTGAGCCAGGTAAGGCAACGTGATTTCTCTGATAATACAAGTTGAATGCACTGAAAATGAACGTTAAATGAATAGGCATTCGTAAAAGGAGATACTGTTAAATTGTGAAGGAAGATATTTATAATAATAATACTTCATTCATAATTAACATCATCTACCATATCATAAGCAGGACTTATTTAAATTTATTCTGTTAGTTTCTTGCTTATAAAATATTATTCATGCAATTCCTTTTAAATTTTGTTAGTTAATTTTATTTATGTGATTTTAAAGCATATAGATATGAAAAGACTCTGTACTAAAGTGTCAATTATTTTATTTATTTTATTCCTTTAATAATAATATTAGAAATTGTAGTGTATGTAATTTTAATATATCCAGAAGATTCTTTGTGATATCATTTGATTGCTTGTCGTTAGAAAACATGCAAATTTCTCCTAGCGTGAACTACTATCTATATACGAAGGGAAAAACAAATTTGATGTGAGCCTAACCGGCGAGAACCAGTTACTTGCGGGAAAAAGGAAGGAGTGGATACGAAAACGCAAGTAAAAAGAGAATCGAATAGGGGAGTATAGAGAACGGTAGCTGGAGACTGAGGGGAATTTTGACATGCCAAAAACGGAATTTAAAGAACCGGGAATCGCTTGGTGTTTTAACTTACCTTTTTCGAAGTTGAATTTACACCAAAACTTCCCAACGCTTAGCAGTGGAATAGTGCAGGAAATAGGATAATACGTATAAGAACTAGGAGGATAATATAAACCAAACGCATAAAGGTTCTCCCGAGTCTATAAATCAGTCGCAGAAAAGGAAGATTCTTTTAAGTTTGTGTTACGACAAAGTAAACGTCAGCAAGGACTTTAAAAGTTGTTTTTCGATCTCCATAAGATATAATGAAGCTATATTCTGGTAAAATTACCTATACTATACTTAGTGAGAAGTAACGAAAATTAGTTCTGCCGAAAGTAAATTGTTCCTAGTTGTTGCATTCAGCGATTCAAGATTTAATGTGTGATGTGCTAAGACTTTTTTCTCTTCAAGTGACAAGCGCTATTTTATTGAATTAAGTGTTCATTGACTGAACGAGAATATGAGAAGCATATTTGTTGTAATTTAAGAATCTCGAACTTACAAGAACTAATTTTGATTAGAGAATTACAAATGAATATCTGGTGGTTCATGAGTTGTATTCTTTCCGAATATCTTGAACTGATTTGATATTTAAATGTTTTGAGATGTAACCTTGATCAGAGTAAGGTTATGACAGAAGTTCTCTGTAATAAGAAGAATACGATATGTTAAATATAATCTTTAATTATGAAGTTTAAGCTCAGCTGAGTAGTATACTAAAATCTTAATGAGAGCTTTATATTCGTTTAATTATAATGTCCCTGTTGGAATACTGTGTTATGATGTAATTTATGTGACACTGCATTAAATAATTTTATTTGAATTGAATCTTGTATTTGCCTGATTGTTTCATTGCAGCGCTCATTAAAATAATACGAATCTTAGCGAGAACCCTATGTAGTAAGAATGAAAACCTCGGCCTAAAATCAGCTTATGATAACCTAATACAGTTGAAGGTTGATTTATCTAAATTGCTCTTGCAATTCAGAATATGGAGTGGCGCAGTATAATATAGATTTTCTTCATATTCGATTGATATATCAGCCTACAACTAGTTAAATACTAACGAGAAAGAACTATAAGACGATAAAACTTGATTGAGCAGAAGCTACGATCCAACAATACTGCACTCCTAGTTATATCTTCACGGATATTTGTTGCCAACTTTTATCCATATTTGTAAAACCAAAGTCAAAAGGGATGTTGCTGAGAGATAGTATATGAAACCGTCCATGATATCTGTTGTTAAGTTTAGTTAAGCAAGTAACACAAATTAATATTTTAGTCATATGAGATTTTTGACTAAAAGAGCAAAAAAACAATCAGATCGTTTAATTAATTTAATTATCAAAAGAAGATTATAAGCAAAGCGGACAGCTAGTTGATATTAACAGTGTAAGGTTGACTTATATGCATATGCAGTATCCAATGGCTTTTATCACCATATCGCGATCGTATTCCTGATGGCTATCCTCAATAAAACGAAAGAACATAAATCCGGTTCTCGTCACAGCACAGACAGAGCACTTCATTTAGTTGTCAGCGCAGTCTGAAGTGGCCTATTTGATCGATACATCATTACAGAGTAACTTTGAGCATGCTGTTTACATTTTCTAATGAATCATGTCGTGGGATTATGGGTTTTATACTAACCGCATGATTGTTTCCATTGAGGAACATCAACAAAGAATTC
Source organism: Typopeltis vanoorti (assembly GCF_054136105.1). Lineage (NCBI taxonomy): Eukaryota > Metazoa > Arthropoda > Arachnida > Uropygi > Thelyphonidae > Typopeltis > Typopeltis vanoorti. The sequence continues at coordinate 134,425,617 of NC_143549.1, forward strand.
CAAGACAAATAATCGCAGATCGAAGTGTGTTTAGTAACGTTCAGTAACAATTGCAATGAAAGGACCTTATTTACAAGCGATCAGGACTGGTGATGGGAGAACTAGGAGACACCTATGGAAGCTGGACAAGAGTGTGGTCAGCAGGGTTGTTAGCGCTGGGTTCTTTACTTTCAGAGTGGTAAATGAGTGGAATAAGCTGCCAGAGTCTGTTGTAGGTGCTATGACGGTGAGTGAGTTCAAGGCAAGGTATGATAGATACTGTGAGAATGTCGTATAGTTGTGTGGACATAATGTTTAAGGCCTCCTTCGATGAGCCTAAGGATTCCCTGGAGTCGTCCATAATAATAATATTAACTGCTGATCACCCAGTACTGCACAGTGTGAATGAGAGCGAAAATATTACGCACACACAGCATATTCCGCTCGTTAGTGTTGGGATAATTTTTATCTGTCTTCATGTTCCGTGCACAACCGTCTGGAAAAGTTACACAATTAAGAATGAAGAATTTTATTAGTACCATAATCAGAAAATTCAGAAGGCATGGTAGTTGGTTCGAATTTTCCGTTTGATTTGATGCATACTTCCCCAGTTACCTCGCTGTAATGTTTATTGACAAGGCAAAGTCAATAACAGTGGTGTCAACAATGCAAGAGACTGCCATTTCTAGACAAATGACAGCCAGTACAGAAATAATAAAAGCTAATTTACAGCATCATGTTTCTTTAAACCTTTCCAATGAATAGAGTATGTGTTCGAATTCCATAGCAGACCCGAACATTCGTGGATGTCTTCAGTGGGAGATGGATTTAATCGCCTTGCATGAGACCACTACCGTGCTTACCGAAAACACCAAATGGCTTGGAAAAAGTCGAACGTTTGGTCTCTAGAGCAAAGTTTCTGATGATCCGATCCTTATTCCACTGATTGTACCAATCTACGATAGGTTTAAAACCTTTCGCATATAAATAAATAAAAGTATGATGTAGAATCGTCGGTGACGATGACTAACTCAATGAACCATGCATCTCCTTGCAGTGTCCGGCAGGGTTACTTTTATAAAAAAAAATCTGAATAAACGCGCTTCTGCTGCTCTTAGAGAATGCTCCTCTGCAAACACGAGTAATAATGTACTGCTCGCCTATCTTAGCCGCAAATTTATCTAGTCACGTCACGCGGTATCTAAATGAAATATAGGCGACCTGGATGGCACTACTAGATTTCCATGCATGGATTATATAAAACATGAAGTCATTCAGGGAACTTTTTGATGTTGTCTTCTTCTGCACTGCGCAATATTATCCAAAGATTTGTTGACCACTGTGCTACTGTTCTCAGTTGTATCCCGGCATCTTCGCTTCGTTTTCCTAGACGTTTCTTTCTTTCAGTATCCAGTTTACTTTTTTTGTCCATCTGTTATTCGGCATGTTTCATATATGATTATTGCTTTCTTATTTTCGCTTCCAGATTCAATTATTCATTGTCTGTATTTGTTTCTGATTTCTGTGTTCTCAAAGTTTATTTAATATTGTTAAGCCTTCATTTTTTTGTTAATAATTTCATCTCAATAGTTCCATTCAATTGTAGTTTCTGCTGCATACGCTAGTACTAGGTTATAAGAATGTACAAACGAATCTAACAACTAATTCATATATTATTGTTTTTGTTTCCTTATTGATGTTCTTAATCTTACAGATAAAGCTATTAACACATTCAGATACTAGCTTTTATAGTTTGTTCATGTACTTCATTTTGTTGATGCTGTAGCTTGATGTTGTAAGATGCGTTAAATGATGTTATAGTTCTTCGTACGGTTGCACTTTTCATACTCGCACCAGTTAGGATGTGCATCCATGCTGATAGAGACAATTTTACATATTTATAAACCGATCTGTGCAATGAAATTTTAATCTAATAAACGGTTATACTTGCTCGAGTTAATTTAGGATACATTTCACACAGGAATAATATCTGTAATCAGAGAGAATTAAACCCATTTTCATGATACATTTCAGATGGGAATAAGATCTCGAAGCACTGATTATTACAGCCATCTTTCTCGAGCTGAATATGAGGGGAATTGCCTGATTAACATATTAGTTATGTAGAAATATTATTCTGCCATCGATCAATATCGTCTCATCATTACAGTGTTTCGTTCCTGCTGTATGTTTGTAAATGTTAAGCAACATATATCCATTAAATCATGTGCTCTTGTTTGTTGGTGTGATGTATCAAGGTGAGGTAACTGAGCCTTACAATGGTACATTCCTTTGAGAGAGAGAGAGAGAGAGGGAGATTCCAGTAATAAAGTTAGAAATGCGCAGCTCATGTCTAAATCTAACGCTTATGGTATCTGGGCTGATTCAGGAAAGAAAGAAGCCCTCAAGAAAAGTAATAATAATAATAATAAGAAGAAGGAATAACCTGACTTAAGTTTGTTTATTCCTCCATTTCGAAGCTTTATTTCCCTCAATAAGCACTCCACAGATGAGGTTGGTTTACCTGGTCTCATAGCTTTTCTTTCTCCGGACCTGGAGGCTTCATCCCACAAAATAGAAAAACCGATCAGGGAATACATGCAAGTTAATCTCATAATCTTTCTTGCGTCTGCTATAATGCACAATAACACCTGCTGTAATACAGCTAAATGCAAAAGATATAATTATTTTATTTAGATTAAAAAAGTTATTCGATGCTTTCTTGATATATATATATCAAAAATAATTTTTAAAATTATTCACTCTCTTATTACAAAACCTTGATCTGATTTTGTAATAAGATTTAATTATAATTCGATTCATAGTTAAACGTCTTGTTATTCTGCTTCCAGTTTGAATATGTTCGATCCGCCACTTTAATTGACAACAATAATCAGCGTAATACAGTTGTAAAATTTGATATGTCAAACTTTAATTAAAGAAAAAAAGTGAAATGGGATTAATAAAAGAGAAAAAACGGACCACAAAAGAGCGCGTTTATCTTTATCTGCACAAAAGCACCAAATGAAACGGTTTGTAGTGAGAATTGCAGTACAATTAAACACAAATTAAATGGTTTTTGTGGGCGAATTTCTTTAAAACTTCTCAACTAGTTTATTTACTTCATTTATAAATCAGTGGTATCTGAACAGATATTTCATATGCTGAAAAGCAGTGAAGAAGGTGTGTGTGTGTGTGTTGGGGGGGATTGTTTGGTATTTAATTTAGAAGGAGCCCGTTGAAAAGAAACCAGTATTTTCTTCTATGCAAAGTAACCTCCTACTTTCTCACTATTTAGTCATTTTTCACAAATTAGTTGTTTTTTAGAACATTGTCGTATACCGAATGAGATTACACTAATCTATTTTGAGAAAGCATTCTGAACATATTCACACCCGATGAAACTTTTATCACGAAAACAGCGAAACTCTGATGAAGCATACAGTTCGTTCTTTTGCTTTCGACAGAAACCAATTTTTAAATTTGCGAAGATGAAATGCCCATCCACATTACTTGCTTCGTTCTTTTACAGCTGTTCTCGTAAAGAATGCAGATTAGCAGCGTAATAATCCACTTGATCCAGATTTATCCAAATCAAAAGAGAGAAATACTAGAACTGTTGTTGTCCTAACTACTATTACATAAAATAGCTCTCAGTTAATTGTCCTACCTCATAAATTTCATTTAAAAGCTAACAGTCTCTTCTTTGGATCTTCCTAAGATACCGGTTGGTTATTAGGGATTTGGTCAAAACAGGTTTAAGCCTGTGAGTCCAGTATATTTATTGCGTCTGTAAACTGTGTGTGCGTGATTAGTATTAGTATATAGATTAGTATCCTCTTCCAAGAGTAGATTGTAAGATTTTGAACTACGCTTCTTAACATATTTTAAATATATTATTTCTCCAGTGATATTCTGAAGGATCTGTCATTTCTCTTTTAGGAATAATAATTTTTAAATAAGGGTTTTAGAGAGGGATTGGATTTTATGGATTGTACACTGCGAAAGAACTAATAAAGTATGTAAAACCTGGTTTATCATCCTGCTTTTAAAAAAATTGCTCAAAATCTTGAATTCTTCGGAGAGCCCCTCGGCTACATACCACCATTCGAACAAGGAACACTAGGAAAGGAAGTACCAACAGCTAAACACTTACACTTCCCCTGAGGAGGTTTTGGGTGACGTGGTTTCGGTCACATATGTTTGCTCTCGTCTCATTAGTACCTGGGAGCACGCGCCGCCAGGATTAAGCTGATTACCGTCGTTTCAGTCGGTGTTAGATAAAACCAGGCTACGAGAAGTAAGAAGGGGAGAAATTGAAGGGAAGAGACCCCCCGATGTTACCCTTAGTAACGACGTTCAAGGAGGTGTACTGTGCCCTGCTAATTAAGCTAACAATCACGAACATCCAACGCGACTGGGAAGAGCAAAGAAACTAATGTCAGTTTCTTTTCCTAGTCCTTCTATTGTCGGCTAAACGAAGACATTGATTATGTCAGAGACTGTCTAATCATTCTCCGGGCATTGCGTCCTTAATCCGCTCAGCAAATAATACAAAAAGTAGCCTCTTCGTTTCTTAATTCCCTCGATATTGAATTTCTAGTCTAAAAATGAGTCTTACAGGAACGCTGGGAAACGTCGATGATTAATGAAATCAAAGTATCCACAGGGCAGGAGTTTTAAGACGTTATAAACATGCCATCGAAGTACAATTGTGCCACTACTATTAAGCTAGCTTATAAATATACAAATTAAGTTGTACAGGATGTCTATTAATTGAACTTTAAGCGCTGCTCATCGCGTAGATATCAGAAATTCTTAATGATCATAAAAGTCAGAAATTAATCTCATATGATATCCGTAACTCTCATCCATAATAGCCAAATAATGTAGACACATAATATTCACACTTAGGTCTCTCTCTCTCTCTCTCTCTCTCTCTCTCTCTCTCTCTCTCTCCACTACATTTTAAGTCTGTGATCGCACACTTTGGCATGTCGGCTAATTCACTACTTTTTTTTAAATGCATTATTTGCTGTGTTGATAAATACCGCAATAAATAATGTTTATATCCAGCCACGCCTTATAAAGATTGCAACAAAAATTGGTCTAGAAAATTAAATATTCTTCACAGATAACTGAAAACAAAACCCTCACAAACCATTATACTTCATCCTACACACGTCAAAAAAAAATTAACGAGAATTTTGTTCGCCATGAATTTAATGGTTAACGAGTTGAACCACGATGAATATATAAAGTGCAATGTTTTGGAAATTGAAATAGTTCGGATAGTATTTCCTCTCTCTCGAAGAGCATACTGATACTTGTTTTCACGAATACACCTGCTAAATATATATATTATATATATCAATATATAATATATTGATATATTATATATTAATATATTAATTGCTATCTAATGATGCAGTTTGATATTGGATTTCTTGTAAGTATTATGAATTTCTGTTAAACAGCGATTAACAAATGTCCTGTCAGAGAGAGAAAGAGAGAACGCTTATTTCCAATTCATATTTGTGTTATAATTTACTAACTCAAGCGGATACCTTCACGATTCTTGTTTTTCGCGCATCTAACTTCTGTGCTTCATAATTTTTTGAATATTTCAGCAAATGCATCTGAAATGTTAATCTCCACACACATTGTCAGTTCAATTGCAAATAATAACACGAATATAAATTAATATAACTAAAGTGCGCGCGCACGCACTTGTGTTTTTATTAAAAGGATCATTACACCTATTCTTAGTTATGATAATACGTATAAAAAAAATAGAAAGGATCGTTCCACAGATCTTTAGATAAGGAAATTTAGCTATGCTATTTCCTGCCTTTACCCTGGTGGATCTTTTACAAAATCGAATTTTTATTGCCTCCGCACAACCATAAAAAATAAAAAGTCAATTAAATTCTGAAGCAATTAGCACTTATCAAATGGAAAATATTCATGAAAGATAAGGCTTTTGAGTTATTCTGCTATGCTTAGGGGGGTGGAGGGGAATGTAGCCTACCAAAGAATGCAATTAAGGATGCAATGACTACACAAAGTACTTAACTACATTTTATATTACGTATATTTAATGACTTGTATTTCTTATTTAAACTATCCAGCAACTGATGTTGATTGGCGTATTTCTACTACGGATAATTACGTACTTTCTCTACCGCGAAGTAGATAGCACCGCTCAGAAGGCGTGGTATCCGTGACTATCTATTCTAGGGCTGAGTAGAAAATGATAAATAATCGAACAGACGTAGTAAATAATTTCCATATTTAATGGCTGCCATAGCTACACAGAAGTAAACAGGTAGCAGTTTGGAATTGCGACCAAAACTTTTATGCAACTTTTTTTTCCCATTCGATATGAGAAGTCAAAAGACAAGACGTATTAAAAATTTCTTTTACTTGCTCTGTCTTGAGGAATCTGAATATTTAATTAGTTGATCCAAATCGAATTAGATAACCAATTCGCACTACCTACTTCAATAAACTGAATTCGCTGCACAGAAATTATTTGAACTCTAAATTTCAATGTTCAGGAAAAGTTACGGACGTACCGGGTTTAATACATTCCTGTTAGCAGTGAGGAAACTAGAAATCATTCAGTGAATTCAGCTGCGCCTCATCGATGTCACAGTTCTAGGTTACGCAATTGCCCAGAATCAGCAATATTTCTGCTTCTCCGGAAATACCAACTGTTTATTTCTTTATTATTATATGAATTTGGGGTTTTTCACATTTTTTTTTTCTAAATTAATCAAAGTTTCGTAAATTATATTTTAAAATTATATTTCTAGGAGCTAGGATCTTTTTTAATATTTTTATTTTTTTACATTGAATACAAAATGTTTCCTTTGTAATTTTTTTTCATAAATTAAAGACTTTTATAATTAAATTATTGTAAATAGTTTTTTTTATTTGCTCTTGGGACAAATACACGTTTATCCACCTCTAATTAGATTCTTAAGTTACTAAAGGTGTCAATGTGTAGGCTAACATTAAATATTTTAATACAAAGAAAATTAGCGTATTAAATATCAAAGTTGTTCTTTTACTTCAAATTGTGAAAATCTAAAACTAACACAACAATTTGTGGATCTATAGAATGTTCCAAACAAGTAAAAAAGTCGTTTTCTTTTGTTATCAAGATTCCCCTTTAAAACATTTCAAAGGAATTGCGTTGCATATGACATCGATATACATTGTACATTTAAGTTTCTTTGATACGTTTTGGTTAATGTGATTTGAATGCGAAACATGAAATGAAGTCAAAGAGTGCCTTCTTGTTTATCTCACAGGCACTGCTGGAAAAACATCTTAACAGGCCGCAAACCACCAAGGAGTCTTGATTAACTATTATTCTCCTCTCTCTCTCTCTCTCTCTCTCTCTCTGAACACATCCGTGATGCAGTCGGAAGTTTCGTTGTATACAGAAGGGTTCAAATTCCATCTACGACAAGGGAATCTTCATAAGAACATTTCAGCGAAAGGAGGGTTAGCCGTTCAAGCACGGTGATATTCAGGGCTTTTCTTCCAAGGAAATTGAGTTTGTCGTTCTGCAAAACAGGCAAACCACAGGAGAAAAGGCAATTAGCAGAGCATTGTTCAGTCTCCTCATACACTTGATTGTTTCTGTGCAATGTAAACAACCATTAATCTACAACGATAAATCTCTCTCTCTCTCTTTCTCTCTAACTTTCTTCAAAAGAACATTTACTTCATTTTATCTCTTTTTTTTTTCTCAATTAAACACGCAAGTATATTTTCCAACTGTTCCTTTGTTTTTATTCTCGCGAGTTTTTGGCCTTCCTCTCCTCCAAAGCGTACGTCACTGTACCTGATACTTCTGTATCCCTTGGTAACAGAAGCAACACATTGCCTTTTTCCCACAGTTCAGGACGTGAATGATGCATCATTACTTATTAAATATGCTTGCTGAATCATTCTGCGCATGCCCATCACTAGCGATTATCTACGAGCCTTGAAACCCGAAATAGGGACGAGACAGTCAATAAAAGGTTTGAGCAGAATATATTTTACGAACTTTATTTGCAGCTGGATCAGTTTAATGATTTCCTTTCATAGAAACACAGCCTTAAAATAATTTCCACGAATACCAACGCTTTTGTTATTTCTTCTAGACCATCTAAATATTCAGTTTTTTCTTTTTGTTTTCTAGTATTTCCTATAGAAAACAGTTCTCTTTCTACGTATTTAATGGTTAATCCTTATGTGCCCCATTTTAGTCTTTGTGGATTCTTCTACTTTCATCTTTAAGGTACAGGCCTGAATTTTGCCTGACAACATTCGTATTATGGTAAATATTCAAGTAAAAAATATGATGAAATGTAGAATGAGTATTTCTAATACAACGAATGTTGTGAGGTTTATTCTTCATTTATGCTTGTACTTATATTTATACTTATACTTGATTTATACTAGACTTAAGTTATACTTGCTTATGCTTAAAAGTTGATCATGTCACTTGAAAACAGAAGACCGGAAAATATATAAAATTCATTCTGATTCGCCAGCAAAACAATAGTAATCTCCACTGAGAAAGTCAGCATAACATCCTCCATTTCAAAGGCGATCGTTGTGGTTATAAATTGTATATGGAGTAGGGAGACGACACATGCGAAACACCAATAAGTTCCTATGGAATGAACAGAAATAGAGAGAGAGAGAGAGAGAGAGAGAGAAATGTACGATAAAATTATTTCTTATCACTAACAGATATGTACCTGGAATGCTTCAGATGTTGAATTGAGTTATTTAATAATAAACGCAATATTTTGGTCTCTACGCAAATGACATTCAAACTATATTCACACGATGTAGAGAGGGCGCTGCCTAATCTTTTAAAATCAATGCACAAAATATCACCAATACTACCAGATAAGTAATTTAGCATGATTAACTTTTATTTAATCGGGGAAAAATTACAAATATCTTGGCTTTATATGGAATGTAATCTCGAGTATTATTCTCAATGAGTTGGAATTCTATTTACCTTTATATTTATCTTGTAACTTCTTATTTAATGCTGCCTACGCATTTCATTTCATCGGATAGTTATTTCGAGAAATTATGATTTGACGCTTTATTGATTTCTACCGACAAAACATAATTTATATTTTACTCGTTTTCATGTAATTATTCAGTCAATTATATATATTGACAATTAACTAGATTAAGTAAAAGGTAATACAGCATCCATGATTACGCGTGTCGATCATCGAGAAATTTGGTATGACCCTCTAGTATTTCCTATAGAAAACAGTTCTCTTTCTACGTATGACTACGTAATATTTAGCATATTACATATGCTAAATATCCCTGATAACAGTATCAGTTTCTTTTGTCTGCCTTCTTGTGTCTTTTAGCTATATGATAACGTTTTGTTACACAAGTTGGAATGTACATTGGCATTCTTTAGCCCCTTAACATACAAAGACGTCTGTGACACGTCTTTTGTTTATTGCACCAAAATTGATTTTAAATTTTGGTTTCACATATAAATACAACCGAATATAGACGCTAGACAATCTTGTGCCTATTTCCTTTCAGCCGAGAAAAGTTGCCAATGTCGTGTATCGGCTATTTCGTTTGCGTTTGCACAAATTCATCATTATTTTTCAAATAATGATGAATTTGATCAAGAAAATCACCCTCGCCCAAACAATTGGCAGAAAAACGACCGCTTTCTGATTTTTAATTGGTACGTTAAGGGGTTAATCGGTTATTACAGTGCCATTATCTCTTCCCTACATCATAAGTACAATAGATAGACTGGGCTTGCTCTTAAAAACAGAATAAGAATGATCTCCAACCCTCTAAATAAAGTGTCCACCTTCCTAAAAAATTGAAGCACGTCTAGGACCATTTCTTCTTCACAGGTATCTACAGTATTCCTTGTTACTGGGAACCTAGTAAAAACAACATAAAAAGTTGGTTGCCGCTATTTGGTGGCCGGACAGGCAACCAAATAGAGGACTATTATAACAAATACAAATATCTTGAATGAAGGCAACAACATGCCATGGATGAAGACCATTTCATTGCGGGGGGAAATGCTACTACACAAATTCCTAATTCAAATCACAGAGACTTTTCCTGGAAGAGGTTCTTTTTTACCGAACCCTGTTAACTGCAATAGAAATGATGGTGTGATTTGCACAAAATTTTGGGCGAATTCTCCATGCTTGCTGCGCAAGCTCATTAATTGAGAATGAAGTAATATTTATTTGTTAATAAATGCATGCATTCCATTTAGACTTTTATTTTTGTAGACAGAAGATGTCTTAAGCTTGCGCGGCAATAATTGAGCTTTGCGTTGTGTATCGAAGGCCGATGCTTGCTCGTCTAGTCAAAGCTACCTTGGCTTGCTCGGTTGTAGGAGCTTCCAGGTCCTCGCAGCAGCACTGCGATTTCATGCGCGCGCATAGCCATTTCATGTCTTCTCACTCTGTTGCTTAAACACAGGCCATACGCAGTCAACGTAGCTCTAGACAGTCAGCTTCAGCCAGCCTTTACAGGTGTGCGTGTTGCTTGGGAAAATTAAGTTACACCCAACTTTTTATGACGATGTTATTGACCAGTTCATAAAGAAGAACCGTAGGGTAGAATTTGTATTCAAGTAGCTAAAGTGAAAAAGATAGAATATCATTTGTAAAATAAATGTTGTATTTGTATGATTAAATGTACATACATTTCTAAATATATAGTTTTAAATGGTCAGTAATTCATTATTCCGCTAATCAGACTTCAATCACATCTCTCACTCCCTGAATGATAACAAGAGCAAGCGTTAATTTCAAGACCAGCATTCGCCCCTGGTGCCACCTTATATTCTTTCCAGCATCTCTCAGAAGATTACCACGAAGAGCGCCACTGTCATGCATGTGACCCGTTCTTACTCTCATTCATTCTCAGTCTCTTTTTCATTCCCATTTCATTCTCAGTCTTTGCTGAGTGCGTATCATAAAGTGCCTTTAATAATGTTAATTTAAACTGGCTAAACGTCAGCTAGTAAATAATTAATGTACGTAGTTAATAACTTATTTCAATGCCAGTTTCGCTCAGTTTGAGCTTCAGTAATTTCGACATTAATCAATCGCAATACCTTCTACACTGGTCATCTCTATAATTCTATAAACAGTATGAGCTTTGTACAAATCACAAATTTGCCTAAACCGTTAAATACTGTAAAAAATAAAAAGGTCCCTAGAAGTACTTGCCTCGGTACAAGGAGAACCAGCAGGTATTAATGACCTATTTCATACTAATTCATTCCATTTTCTTCTGAGTTTCTGCTGCTTGCATATTCCACAAATATTTCCAGCGTTGCTATCCATCAGAATTGGCTTCAATTGTTCTTCCGTCCTCTTCTAAATCTGGTAAAACCCATGCATCATGTTTTACAATCAGTAAGTTATCCATTCCAATGTTCGCAAGTTTCTTCTTTCTCCTCAGCTTTTTGTCCCCACGATACTATTATGCACTGCTTGGAAAGAGGTCAACGGACATCCCCATGGCCAAGGTGAAGCGTACCATGTAACGCGAGTCACGTGTTTGTAGTCGGTAGGTTATTAATGCCCAAATGTTATTAAGATGAGTCCCATGGCTGTTTGTTCCTCACACTATGGTGTCCGTTGACTTCTTTCCAAGCAGTGTACTCTGCAGGGTGAACTGTTGTGACTGAAATTACAGTAAAATTCTTTTTTCCTTTATAATATATAAGGAGGTTCCATGAAAATTCATCGAAAATCGTTCATCAAGACAATTTACTGAATGCAATTCATCAAACCACAATTCATCGAAAAAAACAATCCGTCAAATAAACAATTAATCGTAACAAATTATCAAATGGCAATTCATCGTAAAGGTAATTTTTCAAATAAACAATTTGTCGCACGACAAATCATCGAAAATGCAACTGATTTTAAAAAAATTCACCGATAATATTTCGATGAATTATGAAAGAATTCATCGAAAGATTAATTTTCTTGAAATCTATTCTTTTCAAGTGTTTGATAAGAATACCTGACGTCACCCGACATGTAGACAACACATGTAGGTGGTCATTGAGAGGTTATAATTATTTTATTCTTTTTTATTACATTATTTTTTAAGCGTACCTGCTACTTCATTGCGCAGGTAGTGATTTATCTCCAGACGAAAAGTTTTGTTTCATCTAAGTTTTTCAAAACAACATTCGTCAGATTGAAAACAAAACTAACAAATTTTAACACAGATCTTAAGTGTAAGATTTCATTAAATTTCATCTAGCCAGAGCGGAATTATTAATATCATTTCGAAACTTCTTTACCGAAATTTTCTAATAAAAGTGGTCCTGTTGGAATTAAAACTGAACCACACAGACTTCTTGTGTGTTTCACCAATTATTATTCATGCGCGTATCTCACTAAGTCAGAGAGTTATTGCAATATAAAATGTCGACGTGATGTCCCTTTGTAGCTTCAAATGTAGTTGAACTGAAATCTGGAACGGTTCGACAAATTTTTGTAAAAGGTTCAAATACGAAAACTGAGTAAAATTCATCCCATATAACTGGTGTCTGTGTGTGCGTGTGCGCGGACTTCACATACTAATACTAATAATAATAATAATGGAACCCCTGTAGTTCAGTCGGTGTGAACGAAGCCCTTTATTTAAAAAGGGCTTCGTTCATAGCCTTGAGTTCGAATCTCGTGCATGGCGCGAAGACTTTTTATTAGTCCTCTTCAACCGAAGGTGAGTATCCGGCCTCATATGGAGATGGCAGGGTTTGACCCCTGGAAACTCGGGCGTTCATCACTGAAATCTGTCCCCATAAACATAGATACCTATTGACACAAAACACTTACCGAAAGACTAATTATTATTATTATTCGTGACACCTCCAAGGAGTCCGAAGACTCATCGCAGGAGGACACCTACAACTGTCTCAACCACTACACCGAACCTCTACTACGAATCATCTCCATCAACCCCATCTACCGCCCACCTCCACCACAACTAGTATTTTTTGTCTGTAAATTGCGTGTGTTCTGAAGGGCCGATTTGTCTGTATGCGGGATTAAAAACTCGAGTTTCTGGGAGAAAAAACTCTGCTACCTCCGTATGAGATTGGCTAACTCACCTTCGATTGAAATCGTCCAGATAAAGATTCCTCCCGTCGCGACGAGAATCGAACTTAGGCCTATTCCAATCGAAGGGCGCAATGTACCCTTCTTTCCTATCTTATAGAACCGTTGTTCTATAAGATAGGAAATCATCTTATTCTCTAATTATACAGTTGGTGGGGTAGTAATGCTACCCTACTAACTGTTCAGTTTAGGAACGAGAAGGACGGATAAGGGGAAATAATAATTATAATAACTGAGATTTTTTCACATAATCCTTTCCAGATTGTGTTAAACACACATAAGCACATATACTGACTGAAAGGAATATTCGTCAAAAATATTGCTACACACGTCTACATAACAATAGAAATGGAATATCATGCTAAGCTTCAATTAGATTACACGTTAATCCATTACACCGCAGTTCTTTTTGATAAATACACTTCACATGTATTATAATTCATTTTTGATGAACTGCTCATTCGATGATTTGTAGTTTTGGCAAGTTGTGATTTTTCGATGAATTGTTTTTTGGTAAATTTTTTTAATCAATTGCCGTTCGATGAATTGCTTTTTCGAGGAACTGCCTTTCTATTAGTTGCTTTTTCGATAAATTGCCTTTCAGTAAAATTTCTGGATACCATATGTTAGATCGTAACTTCTGCTGAATCAAATTTTATCGTCTTATAACTCTCTCTCGTTAGTATTTAATTGGTTGTAGGCTGATATATCAATCGAATATGAAGAAAATTTATATTATACTGCGCCACTCCATATTCTGAATTGCAAGAGCAATTTAGATAAATCAACCTTCAACTGTATTACGTTATCATAAGCTGATTTTAGGCCGAGGTTTTCATTCTTACTACATAGGGTTCCTGCTCAGATTCGTATTATTTTAATGAGCGGTGCAATGAAACAATCAGGCAAATACAAGATTCAATTCAAACAAATTATTTAATGCAGTGTCACAAAAATTACATCATAACACAGTATTCTAACAGGAACATTATAATTAAACGAATATAAAGCTCTCATTAAGATTCTAGTATACTACTCAGCTGAGCTTGAACTTCATAATTAAAGATTATATTTAACAGATCTTATTCTTATTACAGAGAACTTCTATCATAACCTTACTCTGATCAAGGTTACATTTCAAAACATTTAAATATCAAATCAGTTCAAGATATTCGGAAAGAATACAACTCGTGAACCATCAGACATTTCTTTGTAATTCTCTAAGCTCAGTTAATCAAAATTAGTTCATGTAAGTTCAAGATTCCTAAATTACAACAAATATGCTTCTCAATATTCTCGTTCAGTCAATGAACACTTAATTCAATAAAATAGCACTTGTCACTTGAAGAGAAAAAAGTCTTAGCACATCACACATTAAATCTTGAATCGCTGAATGCAACAACTAGGAACAATTTACTTTCGGCAGAACTAATTTTCCTTACTTCTCACTAAGTATAGTATAAGTAATCTTACCAGAATATAGTTTCATCACATCTTAAGGAGATCGAACAACAATTTTTTTTTTAAGTCCTTGCTGACATTTACTTTGTCGTAACACAAACTTAAAAGAATCTTCCATTTCCGCGACTGATTTATAGACTCGGGAGAATATAACCTTTATGCATTCGGTTTAAATTATTCTCTTATTTCTTATAGGTATTATCCTATTTTCTGCATTATTCCACCGCTAAGCGTTAGGAAGTTTTGGTATAAATCCAACTTAGAAAAAGGTAAGTTAAATTGCCAAGCGATTCCCGGTCCTTTAAATTCCGTTTTTGGCATGTCAAAATTCCCCTCAGTCTCCAGCTACCGTTCTCTATACTGCCCTATTCGATTCTCTTTTTACTTGCGTTTTCGTATCCACTCCTTCCTTTTTCCCGCCAATAACTGGTTCTCACCGGTTAGGCTCACATCAAACTTTTTCCCTTCGTATAATAGTAGTTCACACTCCAACATGCACTAGGAGAAATTTGCATGTTTTCTCACAACAACAACCAATCAAATGATACCACAAAGAATCTTCTGGATATATTAAAATTACATACATTACAGTTTCGTATAATATTAATAAAGGAATAAAGCAAATAAAATAAATGACACTTTATACAGAGCTTTTTCATATCTGTAATATATTTCAAAATTATATAAATAAAATTAACTAACAGAACTCAGAAGGATTACGTGAACAACATTTTATAAGCAAGAGACTAACAAAATAAATTTAACTAAATCCTGCTTATGATATGGTAGGTCATGTTAATTATGAATGAAGTATTATTAATTATAAATATCTTCATTCACAATTTAACACATATAAGGAATGATTGCTTTCCTCCATGTACAATAATTTAACAAACTATTATGTATGTATGTAGTATGTATCTCCACTGCTGAATTATTGTTTGTAATACTGACAGGCCTGTTAAGTGTTGACAAAAACTTAACATGTCCCATTTCAGAATGGTGGCTCTCTTAGAGACAGTTATGAGCAGCAATGAGTCTCCCTATTGCGTCCCAAACGTGTTCTATAGAGTTGAGATCTGGGAAGCATGTTGGCCACTAGATTCGATTAATATCCTCGGTCCCCAGAAGTATGTATCTCCACTACTCGTGTACGACGTAGTGTGCCATTGTTATCCATGAAAAAAATTCGTCGCCTACAGCACCACTGAACAATAAAACATGACGTTGAAGAACTTCGTTGCAATATCGTTCACTAGATGGATGTGTTTGAGACAGGTTAATACATCCAAGTTTGCAACTTTATTCCTTCACGAAGAGAGCTTCCTTGAAACACAATTAATTTAGCGCATCCTTTTACATTTTATCTTGTTAATTGCTACCATGTGACCCCTTTGCGCGGGATTATAAAATTTGAATGTGTACCCACTTTCAACTCGAAATCGTCAGTTATACAAATTGCCACAAACTGATTCGTCTCTATTTGCGGTTGTAATCTTCAGAAATGGTGCGCGTCCTTAGGTTTTTTTTTACTTTTGATTACACAGAAGTATTAGGTATGCAATATTTTGTAGTCATTTAATGCAAACGTATGTAATTAAACTAGCATAATCATTGAACGCTGAATTTTTATGTCAAATTGTGTCCTCTGAGTTGCGCCAGTACTAGTCTGTTGCAATTGAGAAATTGTGAAATGCACTTTGATCATAGCTGTTAAACGTTATCGTATTTTATCTTCTTGAAGTCACGGTTTTGAGTAAAACACTGCAAAATTTAAGTTAATCAAGCGAAACGACGTGCAAAGAACTTCTGAGACTTTAACACGTCATCTATCAGAGATTTCACTCATAAAAATCCTATGAGATACGTGAGGGACCATATGGCATTCAATAACAGACGCCCAATATGAACAACTAAATAAAGGGAGGTTCCTAAGGACTTTCGTACACATCAGTACATGTTTGTAATCTCTCATATGACATCTTTATGGCTTTTAATATTTGAATAATAATGATGCTACTAGGCATGCGTATACAAGTTATATATACATACATACTTCATCATTCTTTGTATCGTATTTTCATATTTAGTGGACACTAAAAGTGCCTGAGAAATTTAAAACGAGGTTATTTAGGAGGTTGATTATTTACTCTGAAAAATACAAGGAGGAGGAATACAAATAAATTTGTATGCCCAAGCTCCTGATGCCCGTTTTCACATCTCCTAAGGACTAGCTATATGGATTCAGCAATCCTTCCTCCGGAATAAGCCTGCTATAAAACTATAATGGGGTTTCCAATATTTTCTATGTCCCTATTTAGAAATTAGTCTTCTTTTCCTGTCTTCTTAAAATGGATATGCTACGTGATATCTGCTTTCCAATGGATCAAAATAAGTAATTTTTGCCAGCAGAGCACATGACATGCCAATTAAGAGTCTCAAACTCCTGCGGGTCCAACCTCTCAGTAAAGTATGTCATTACCAAAACAGCTGCAAAAATTCTTTAAATCTCCCCTTCGTGCCAGAACAACAGATTGCACTGAACCCTCTAGCAATGGCACACTTTCTACCACTACGGCTACCGATGTAATGAAGTCTTTAAATATGAATGAAGTGAACTAACCCTCTAGCAGACCTACCGACGACGCCAACTTCAATAGCTAGCTCCCTCCCCCCCCCCTTCCCGAAACAACCAACTGCGTGAATATATCGCTAAGATGTAGTGCACAATAGAGCACGTGATGGAGTTGATGCACGCATAGAATCATCAACATGCGAAAAGTAACAGTGATGAATATAGAACAAAATTCAAATTGTATTCTAACAGCGACTCTGTGTAGGTCTATCATACTATTAATAATAGATTGAAGACTTGCTGTTACTTTCTGTAGATCTATCACAGGCTTGTTTATTCAGTAATAAATCAAGATTGGTTCGATTATCTTTATTTTTATTCAAATTTGCACCCAATATCCAAGTCTGTTTGTGCTTAAATTAAACATTTGTAGAAACAAGAGATTACTGTTGTAAGAAACTTTGTTATTATTTCTATTATGAGTATATTATAAACACTTATTTCGTTAAGTTTAATTATATTTCAAATAAGAAAGAAATATTGTTTTTCATCTTATGAACATACTTATAAATTATATCTTACAGAGGAATTATATATATACTTTTATGATAATGACTCAGAGATAACCCCAGGAATACACCCATTACAGTTTTAGAAGTACCAGTTAAAATTATATTCATAATGAATTTGTTACAATCCCTGTTTTTGACACAAGTTTACCAGAATTATGCACTGATATATACTCCAAACAGCGCAGATATTCGCTGCCATTATTCGAAAAAGTATCAGATCTCATGAATAATGGGCGGGACATTTTCTAGACTTTTTTCATTCGAAGCTAAATTATCTGCCTCAGCCAAAAAATTGAAAAAAAAAAATCCCAGAAAATTCAGTTTATACTCCCCTTTAATAAATAAACTGGCTTGGGAATTCCACGAACTAATAGGCTATACACTGATACTTCACAGCTTTAGTTATCTGTGCAGTGATTTTAAACAAGACTACCTTTGTAATTGCTTAGGCTAAGCAATTATAATCTTAGAGTTACTGCGCAGATAACCTGTGTGTGTGTGTGTGTGTGTGTTTGCTTGCTATTTGCACCCGATTCTAGAAATTTCATGGAAAAAAAAGTGATGACGAGAAATAACACGAGAAATAACAAGGAAAAATCAAAGAAGTAAATATTAACGATAATTTTGAAAATAAATATTATTCTCATATTTTTATAAAAAAATTATTAAAAATCAGTTTAAATAAATTAAATGATTTCGATTAAGTTATTATTAATGCTTTAGTTTTATTTATTTAGTTCATTCAGTTTAATTACTTTAATTAATTAGAGATTTAATTAACTTCATGACTGTAGTCGTATTACGTGAAACTTTTTTAGTAATGTGAGAACGCATTAGTCACTGGTGTGTTTTTCAATTGCATATTTAGTTATTTTTATTAATAGTTTGTAGAACAGTTGAGTTACATTAATATGATTCATTTTAATAGTTTATGAATGACTGGAAGTTTCTTAGTGGTTTTGGGTGAGCAAAGTTAATCTGTTGTGATTCTTTCATGGGCTTTGGGAGTTTCTAAGCTTTGCTAAGCTTAGAAACTTATTTTGTGATTTGCTAAGCCTAATTCATATATGCATGTTGATTACACTAATAATAATATTATTATTACGGATATCTTCATGGAGTACTCCTGCTGTGAGTCTCCTGACTCATTGCAGAGATCCACACTAGCCAATATTCACACAACACCTATTATAACTTTCCTTAAACTCATTCACTGTCAAAGCACTCACAACTATCTCAGGCAATCCATTCCAGTCATTTACCACTCTCCAAGCAAAAAAAAAAAAAAAAAAAAAAAACCCTCTAGTCCTCACACCCTTACCAACCATACTCTTACACAACTTCCCTTAATTCTCCCTCTACTCGTCATGCATTAAAAAATCTCTTTTGCATCAATTTTATAGAAATCCTTTAGTAACTTAAAAGTCTTTGTCATATCCTAAATTATCCACCTGTTAGCCAGACTTTACAACGCACACACCTTGAGTCTGTCCTCATATCGTAGTGTACACAGTCCTCAGATCCCTAACTTGTTAGTGAAAATGTGATATTTGAGTAAAGTTGTTATTGATAGGCTATTTGTTGCTATTTGAGTAAAGTTGTTATTGATAGGCTATCTTTTCAACTTAGAATTGCTGGATTAAACCTAGTGAACAACCTTACCGGTCATTATGGATCCTCATACGCTTCGTATCCATCATATATTTCAATGCAATGTCAATGGTATTACAATTTTAATATGCACTTTGCATCCATGATAACTTGGACGTATATATACGTCATGGCCGGTAGCGTGGTT
This sequence comes from Typopeltis vanoorti, assembly GCF_054136105.1. NCBI lineage: Eukaryota > Metazoa > Arthropoda > Arachnida > Uropygi > Thelyphonidae > Typopeltis > Typopeltis vanoorti. Next base: position 134,445,174 of record NC_143549.1, read on the forward strand.
AATTTATAAAGATGAACAGTTGACAAGTATACTTGAAATAGAACAATCACATCAGTATGTTAACTGTTTTTGATCAGTTACTAAGCTTTTGCAGATATGAGTTCAGTGTGTGAAAGAAGAAGCCTAAAGGCTCGGAGAATAGTGCTATTTATGTGTAATTCATTCTTTTAAATCTTATTTATTGACTGTGGATTTCATGGTAGAGAAGTGTAGTTAATATTTCGCAGTACCAATTTTCTACACTTCTTAGTACTGCTGAAAGTATAATGTAAACGGTTTTACAGAGCTTACAGGTGAACATTGCGATGCCTCTGGTATTATTCTGCAGGTGGTTGAGTACCCAAGCCTTGCCTCTTATTGCAGCACAATAGAACAACACAGGGAGGAATTCCAACCATTAACAGAAAAGTCATAAAGGAAATTATGGCATCAACATCAAGAGTCAATGAACTAGACATACTAGAGGCACTTATGGGTATTAGTGAAGAGGCAAAGTCGATTACAAGTATAAAAATGGTCACAGTTGTCAACACCTTACTGTCGACTAGTTCAGGTTTCTATTTCTCATTCAAGGGTACAACCTACCCGACTCAGAAATAATTTCTGAGTCAGATTAAGTTGCATCATTTGCAACTGGAATTCATCATATGAATTCCATTTGCAAATAAACCATCCATTCTTGCTGCTGTTGAACTAGTCGATACTGAACCTCTTCTCATTTAATCAGAATCGAGTAGAGATAGTCAGGTATTAGTATTCTACCTGAGTCATTCAATCAAATTGCTCAAAGTATACATTAAACCGAAAAAGGAGCCTCATTCCTATTAGAAGAAATTCCTCTTTCACCTTTTCTGATCCTTCACACCAAGGTGATAATGGTTCTATGATTTATTCGGATACATCTGGGGTGCCTACTATCATTAATACAAGTGAGAGTTACATGATCAGCAATCTCAAGTGAAAGGTTTGAATTTCCCCTCAGATGTTACATGAGTCAATTCATCATCCTTGGAAGTCTTTGTCACAACCACAGCGTGAGTTTGCTGCAAATGCTATACTACCAACACCAACCTGAAACATTATATGCAGCTCCATCAGAATATGAAATATGAGACTTCGTGTTGTCAGATTTCTAATTGGAATATTTCTTCTGACAATTTTCATTTCAAGACAAAGTTTTCAGATTGAAATCGCCATTTCCTTTACTTCCAGATTTAGATTCTACTCAAATAAGGAAATTGGGAGGGAGAGAGAGAGAGAGAGAGAGAGAGAATATTGCTGTTGGGGATTCAGTTAACAAGGACAAGGGTGTACGGAGTAGTGTAAATGAGATAGCACGGAATTTGAGTGTTTAGGGACTATGAATCTTATATGTGCCAAAAGTAGAGTTGGTATATTTTCCAGGTATGATAGTAAGGAGCTGAGAAGAAGAATAAAAAAAAGCGATTATTTTAAATGGCACAATAGCAAGGATGTGCAGGAAGAGAGACTTCGATTATGTTGACCTGAGGAATACATTTGGGGATAAGGGAGCTATTTGTTGAGAATGGATTGCATCAGAACGAGCGTGGTAGAGAGAAGTTGCGTGGAATGCTGTTGGGATCGGGTGGGAAAGAGAGAGAGAGAGAGAGAGAGAGTCTATGCAGGAAAACGAGAACTAGATGGTGGGTTTAAAAGTGTGGTTTCTCACTGTAGGTGTGTGGTGAATGGTGGCTAGACGCATGATGGAATTCAGGGATGTTCTCAAATGACGTAGTTGGGTTAAGAGTTCAATGACGAGTTCTATGAAGCCTTTGATTATGCTTATTAAGATTGGTGATAAAGGAGCAAAACATTCTTATAAATAAATTAAGATGATGAAACCAAAAGGAAATATCGATAATGAATAGTAGGCGTGTTATACAACAACTGTGTATAGTAGCCTATCATTCTGTGGGCTTTAAAAATTCATAACATATGATGCGTCACTTACTAATGTACTTGTAGGTACTAAAGTTTCACTCGTTCTGCAGTTGAAGTAAAATGCCTTAATGGATAGCTGTTATTAGAGATTTAATAGCTGCTATTTTTATCTTAATGCCATCACCCATCCATCCATCCATCCTTCCATCCATCAGAGACTTTAACAGGCACTGAAGCTCCCATAGCCTTCCAAGTCCTTGGATTTCCTAATCATAATACGAGAATAAAGCGGTTGCCCCTATGCCTCTATTCTTGTTTGTAAACTGCGTGTGTTTTGCTGGCGGGTTTGACTGTTCCGAGGGACGAAAGACCCGAGTTTCTGGGAAACTTACCTCCGTATGAGAACGCTAGCTCACCTTTAGTCGAAAGAGACCAGATAAAGGTGCCTCACGTCATGAACGGGAATCAAACCCAGGTCTTTCCGACCAAAGGGCTTCTTCTGTACCGACTGAGCTACAGAAGCTCTTCTCTTAATGCCAACAACTGTAAATTAAAATGCATTCAACAGCCCTGTATAAACCTAAAGAATAGTTTTCGTTCCAAATTATCGTCAGAATAAATTTCAATTAGCTTTTCTGACCAATATTACCAAGTCAAAAAATCAAATGACATTGGGATTGATTGTAATTATGGACAAGACAAGCAATGTGTGCTAATTGTATGTGTTACGGTGGTCGTTTGTCTGTTTCTCCGGATAAAAATTTTAAACAAAATTCACCATTTCCGTACTAGTGGCTATCTTACAACAAGTAGTATTCAATAGAAGCCTTAAAAGTGCATGTTTATTTTGAGTATGTTCCATTTTTAGGACGTTCGTTCGTTCTCAAAGCTAATCAAGTGAAAAGCGGAGAAAAAGTTTCCAAATAAAAGAAAGAATACTTGCATGTATTCATTTAGATTCTCACCGAGAATGACACACTAAACAAATAAATATACATGGGGAACTCCATTTCCACTAAGTAGCGACTTCGGAGTGCAATTAATAGATCCGCTTTAAAACAAATAGATCTCATTTGCCTCCGGTCTATTTTATGTAACGTCTCGAACTCCAAGAAAAGTACAAGATATTCTCTTAATAATAATTATAAATTTCTTGTGGTTGTGATGAGCTCATCATTTCGCTGTTCTTATTATTTTCATATTGATGTAGAATTTATAACAAAAGCTTTAGACTTGAATACTTGCTTATATTAAAGTATTTATACATAATAAATACTCCTCTTTCTTTCCTAATACATTTCCTTCAGCGTCCTTACTTGCCTTTGTGTAAAATTAATTTTTTTATTTAAGACGCAAATTTCTAATATAGATTTAGAACTAATGAAAATAAATACCTTTTATAGCCCTGAGTAATTATCTCTGATATTATGAAATTTATAAATTGTGCACGTGTTAAAATCGCAATTTGTAGATTCTTAGAAGGCTAATTTATTTACCATTTTTGCAATAATGTAGAAAAATTGACTGTTTATCAGTTTATTGTTTATCAATGGTTGATTGTTACAAACCATGCTACTCGTATTTGTGAGTGACACCAGCTGGTGTATTTGATTATTTCAGGTGTACGTACCACGCACAGAGGGGAGCATCGGAGATCGATATGCACCTAGTCGAAAGTAGGTTATGCGAATTTTTTTTCCCCCTATTGCATCGAGCTATGGTGCTTTCCTTCTACAAAATCCGACTTGATTCGCGTGTCATAGACAGTCTCTCTCTCTTGCCATTTCTTTTTAAACGCCAATAAGGGCTAGACGTTTACGGGGATAGAAATCCCCCTGCTACCCGCATTAAATGCGAACGGGGGGGGGAATCTTTTCAGGATAGAAATCCATCCTATGTGCACCACCTCTGATGATGATCACACGATTGGATGATATTGCTGTTTGCTGCCGCTGTGTGGCGCTAGTGGAAAGTTTTTTTTTTTCTAACCAAGGCGAAGGTATAAGTTTATTAAAGTTTCGCTTTTCGAATGGGGAAACGTGCAATATACGCTGCTCGTGGGAGGGCTTTCCTCTTCCACTCGGGAAACAGAGGAAACTCGCAAAGGAGGGGTGGACGCGCTTTGCCGAAATAGCCCTCAGCATCCAGCTGCGTGAGTCTGCAAGTGAATGGAGTCATTCCCTAACGTGCCGCCGCAATATCCTCCCTTTGGTGCTGCGGGCCCGCTTGTTAGTTCCGACAGGAGACGAAGATTAGGTACGGACGTGGCTTGGAGCGGGGTAGCTTTCTCCCTCCATTCTTCCCCCTCCCCTTGGTCCGTTTCCCCTGCTGTCCGTGATTAAGTACCGGGTCTCCAAGGAGCAACTTCGACCGCCAACGAGTTACGCGAACGCGCACGTGGGAAGATGGGGAAAAGGGCAGATATCGCTTCCCTTGTTGGTTGTGGAGAAATACGGAACAGGGGGTGAGAGGGGGGGGAAGGTCGTGTTTCAGAGCGATCGGTTGATGGAAGCTAATTTATTACTCCCGACATTAGAACGGTAGCGACTACTTGAAGGAAGGTTGCCACACACAATTGCCCGGAACAAGCAACCAAATATCGTCTGCTCTGCTAGTCAGATACGACCAAAGGTACAGACGAGACACGCAGGGGGATCGACTTTTTAATAACGTTACCGTGTTTTACAAACTACAAAGACCGCCATCTAACAACGCTAACAACCACCCAATATCCGGGCCGGGGGTCAGCAGGAAGAAAAGATACCAGTAGCCAAGCGGACGCACTTCCAAATAAACCACTACGTGCGTTCCCATAGTAACCTATTATTTCCGTGTTCATTGCTACACGCTACTTCTAACAGGTACAGAGGTCTCCGTTATTACGGAAAGGAGGAGGATTGAATGGAAAAACCAATCTGGTAGATATTTGCGACTTACGGGACCGTTTGACTAAGCATGAAGGGAAAGAACGAAATGGGTCGTTTCGGGAATGCGAGAAAGGCGATGATTTCGAGTGTTTATCAGTATTATAAAACTAAATCTAATATGATTTGAGAATATATTTTAGCAATCGGTTTACGGTGAATATTAATGAACAAAACTGTGTGGGAAAGAAGTTCAGATTGTGGTCGTTTTTTGAGGTCGCTTTTTAAATATCCAGCAACCCATGAATAGACTTTAAGCTACCGATTTACAGAAGCAGTCACCATAATGAAATTCATTTAGAATTCAGTCAAGTGACGTTTTTCTTAAACCTGAAAATGATCCGTGCGTTTCAGTCAATTCTTAAAAATATACATTTAATTTAATTAATGCACATCCCTTTGTAGCTTTAAAGCTATGTTTTATTTGCAGTTTTAATCTAGTTTCAGTTTTGAAAAATAAATTGTAACTCCAGATATTAGCATATTACATAAGATCATATATTGAGACTATACCTAAGGATCAGAACAATCTCTTTCTTATTCATTCAAGGCATTTGTTCATTACCTACATCCTAAACTGCGCATCCTTCTAAATGTCGGTAAAAATAATAATAAAAGTGCGTTATAACCACTTTATGAACGCATCTTAAAAGGATAGACACTTTTTTGTCCGTTGTGATGTCACAATGGAAGCTAAAAGTTGCAGCAATCCAGTTTTAATCCACGCAGCTAGGACACTCGGGAAGTATAGCATTACGTTGGCAAGATTCACTAGAAGGTGTAATGCAAATATTTTTAGCAAAAATATTTTAATGAAATATATTTTAATGAACATGCTGTAAGCGACTTCACGATCTCTGATACTGTAATATACTGTATTCAACCCGCGCGGTTTAGCCTAGTGGTTATGCGCTTCGCAACCATATGCCTGGGAAAGGAGTGTCCTGGGTTCGATTCTCGTCGCCGACGTGAGGAACTTAAGGATCTTTCTCAGACATAGCCAAGTTAGCCGGTCTTGGACAGCAGGGTTTTTCTCCCTAGTTTATTTGTGGTTTTTCCGGCCCCGTGAACACACACGGATTACAGTCAGGAATACTTAAGACCCAGCCATGGGCCTGATTCGTCAGCTATGCTGGTCCCGAGCCCGGATAAAATTTGGGAGGGGGGGAGATTGAGATGGTGCAGTACTTCCCCGTAAAAGGGGCCCTCACGGTCATTATATCATTATCGAATAAATAAATAAACTGCATTCAACACATGCTATCCAACATTAAAAACAACAGTGCAAATAGAAGGATCAGATAAAACCGAAATATCGAGTAAGAAGACGTGCAGTATCCAGTACTTGCAAACTTTTATTATCATAAAAATTCTGAAGTCCCATTGAAATTGAATAAACGGACTATGTGGCGTTAGCTGGTATACGCAACGGAGGCTACAGGGCAATATATTATTTCTTTTAATTCAGGCCAGTCTACCTGTTTTTCGGATCGAAAAACATCTGAAAAATACATATAACAGTCTTTGCATTCTAGAATATTCAAACCCTGGCCTTTTGTACTGAAGGGTAACTTGAGTGAAGTTCTCGCTGTTGCACATCATAAGCAAAAGTTCAGTTCACTGTATTTGTAAGGTAACTGTTTTAATATGGCATACCCTAGTTCGTAGACGTATCGAACACTTTTTTGTTTTTTCTTGAACGTCTTGAATCTTTAGGGAAATAGTCCGGTAAAATCAAATAGTAATTTTTAAACTTCAAAAATGCTTGAAAAAAATTATTCGAGTGATTAGATGAAGTTAGTTTGAATTGCATTTTCTAAATAAAATACTGCTTAGAGCTAAATACACTTCGTAATGAGAAAATGACTTTTCGAAATTAGTCCATCGTGGTTGCTCCGAATTAAACACTGATTTTCAATGGTTTCTTAGTAATGAAAGGTTGTGCAGATAATATTAATTTAATAGTAGATAATTTAATAACAGATAATAAAATTTAAAGTAGTAACATCACCGTACACTGGACAAAGAAAGGAGGAAGAAGATAGTAAAAAAGGCATCGGACACCAACTGGCAGTGAGCCCATGATTCGTGATGACGATGATGAATATCAGTTAATCGAAGAGAAAACATCTATTTGCATAAATGAAGAAAATTGATTCATGAAGTAGTTGGAGTAGCAACAAATGCGATAAGGAAAGTCGCTGTCTGCCTTCACTTATCACAAAGATTGAAGAATACAAGATCGTGATGATTTCACTGTCGTCAATTGTACATCATGAAAATCTGCGCAAAATTTACAAATAGCTACTGACTGTTTTCATAGCGGTTTTCATAGCGGTTTCCAAACACGTTAACGGAATTAAATCTGAGTACCTACACAACCTCGTGATAAACTATATAACGTTACATCTGCAGAAAGAAGACATCATATGTTTATTTATTTTTGAATGTATTATCTGAATATTCCTCCATCATTATTTCTACAGAAGGGTTAGTGCATAACAAAAGTTAACTAGTATTACACTGCGCTTACATGGAAGGATGCCCCACCCGCAACAACTCAGTTCATAAGCATAATATTCGACAAAATACAAGAGTTCAATCACAGTTTTATTGTGTTTAAATCAAAAAGAATTTCATTCTGTCATTTTTGATGTTATTTTTGTACAAGAATGAACATACGTTCAGTTTCTTTCAACCGCTGGACATTAATATTGGAACTGTTCCAAATGAATTCCAATGGAGATATAGATGTACAATGCAATACTGATGTAAAGAATAAAGTACTTCATAAATTCCATTTACCTGATGATAAGTTTATATACGTGACCATGACGACCATGCCCAACAGATGACACATCTTTTGGAAAACATATATCCTCCGGAGCAATTCGTTTTAAAGATGAAAGCTCTCAGGATACTTAAGAAGCAGCATGTCAAATATGCTGCTTCTTAAATATCCCAGATGCTACGTTTTCTGGCAAAGAAATGTGCCAAGTTTCCCAGTGACGCTTTTGTGCTCACTTAAATGAAGATAGAAGTGGAAAAAATATGCACTATTAATATTTTTCTTTTGTGCTGATATTAATAATGTTAGTTATTACTGCTAATGTTTAAATATAAAATGTTATTCAATCAAATATAAATGTTATTATTTTCATTGGTTGTCTCTCTCTCTCTCTCTCTCGAATCGGGTTTGGAATTTAAAAGAAAAACTAGATTCTCAGTGGATTGCATACTTATTTACCGCTTTGGGTTCGGTCAGATCTTGTGTTCTGTCGGATTATCAATTGTGATCTACTAATTGATCTTGAAATTATTTTAAGTAACTGTTGATACGATGTTTATTATGCGTTATATATATATATATATATATATATATATATATATATATATATATATATATATATATATATATATATATATATATATATAACATTGTTACTGTAAGAAAACTATCTATATGAAAGAAAGTTTCTCTGATGTTATCCTAAATAGAATATAGCTTTGATGTAGTTTTTAATTAAATAAATAATTAATTAATTTGTATTTTTTTATTTATTTATTTTTATATTCTATTTTCACTAGAAGAAGTCATGCCAGTAGAATAACCGTTGATCAAATCATTGTCTCTTTAGCATACTATGTGAAATGTAATTCAACTTGTCTCTCTATATATGTACAGTATATACTCCAGATGATGACCTTCGTATGAAGGTCAAAACGTCAGGAAATTAAAATAGTTATTTAGAACACGGTTGTAGAATCCATAATTTATCTAAAACGAATGCTGATCACACTAAAGGAAAGGATTCTGAATGAAGTTATTTTATTCTTCTTGGATATTTTAGTTACAAGGCCAGCAGATGGCTCCTTCACGTATTCAGTTTACCGTAATAACCCCGCACGCACAGGAGATACCACTTCACGCCACCATCCTACCCAGAAACTTGGGATTTTTCAAAAGTTTTACCTCCAAGATAGAGCGAATTTTGTCCTCAGGAGCAGCACTGCACCTGTAACGACAGGATCTACTCACATCGTTCCAACAAAATGAAAAACAAAGAAACCTTGCCAAGCTCCTTAAAACGAACAATAGATACCAACCCCAAACCAAACCATATCTTCACCCTACAACAGATAAACTTGAAACGACGCAGAATCAGAACAGTATAAAAACCTCAAAACAGGAATGGGAAACAAAACGCAGACTATTTCAACATGCCTTAGAGGAAGACCACTTCATAAGGTGGAAGAAAATCAGGCTAATTCACAAACTGGAAAGCGAGAGAGAGAGAGAGAGAGAGAGAGAGAAACTGTTCCTGGAAAAGCGGTACAAGTTCTACAGGACCCGATTAACTATAACAGAACGGACGGTATGATTTTTACATAGATTTTTGTGCATTACACTATCTACTTATCAGCATTAATATCAGGAATCACCACGAAGAGCGCCACTGTGTCCCTCCATTCATGTGACTCTCTTGTTATCCAAGTCATTTAGGTTTGTCTTCAATGAGTGTGCGGTGTTAATTGCCTCTGAGCTGAAACTAGCGAAACCTCGGCTTGTAAATAATTAATTTTAACTGGTAAAATATTTATTTGCATCCCACGTGTACGTAGTTTTCTATAATAAATGTTTAACAGTAAGTCGACATATTTTAATATCCACCTACTTAGTTTTTAATTTGCAAACTGTGCTATAACTTCTTAATGTTTTACGACTTTTACAAGGAGAGAAAATTAATTACTACCTTTACTTATGATATAATGTTGATCTTGGTATTATGTCTTTCAATTACACTTCCAATTAAAATTTACACCTGAAAGGCACCTTGTTTATTCGCATTCATTATAACGTTGCTATATATATATATATATATATATATATATATATATAATACCTTTGCAATTGAACTAACTTCAGTCTGTTATATTTTAATCTGGTCACCTCCACGATTTTTTTTTTAATTCAGTTACCTGTTGAATTTTTTCAATTATTACCTTTACTATGGTAATCATCAGATTGGGTAGAAATCATAAATGAAACTTTCGTGATCATATAATTATCCGTCCATGTCGACGTTTTCTGAAAAAAAAATGCAAGTGGAACTAAGCTTGTAATACTTAATTTTTTTACATTTTTCTAGCTCAAACCAATATTGTCTAGGTACGTCAGCTTAATGTTTACCACTAAACACACACACACACACACACACACACACACATACTGACATCATTGCCAATCCTCTAGTTTAGCGTTATAAGAAAATTATTTTGTAACATATCTAGTAATTTTTGTAACAAATCTGGCAACAAATTTTATTATTCTTAAAATAAACGAGTATGATTAGTTTTCTGCAAGTTCGACGATCAGATGCCATTGGCCTCGTGCCAAATAAAACTAAAGCCGTTCTCGAGTCAATGTTCCATTATTGCCGGGGATATTTTATTTTAAAATTCTCACAGTTTAGATTACATTTGTTGCGCTCGGTATCAAGTCAACGTATTTTGCATCGTCATGCATATAATCTTATATAAGTAGTACAATATCATGGTCTTGCATTTATTATCAATGAAGCTTTCTTAATCAGTTGTACATCTGAATCTTCTTGTAGGCCGACAAACTACGCGGAAGCGGTGGAAGCGGATCGCAGCATCCAGGTCAATCATGACATCTACCAAGACGGAGGGAGAAACGCAGGTGAGAATAGCAATTCGTGGTAGAGTTGTGATGAATTTCTTAAATATTTCTTTTACCAAACTGGTTGGTCGAGTATGCCCATAAACATTCTTTCACTCTGAGATTCGGATCGCATTTTGGCAAGATTTTTATGAAAGTCTTTTGGCGGTAGAAGATTTTCGTATCCCAGTCGGACCATCGCCTTGCTTATTGAATGCCTGAAGTGTAGAAATATCCATATTTGGATTCTAAAGCAGATTTTCGAATTATGCGATTTTTAGCCATCTACGGTGTTAATTTGCTACAGATTTTCAACTTTTCGTTTGGGATTTCATTAAATAATAATACGAGAATGATGCGAAGAAAATGTCAGTGTTTTGCAAAATAACGTGCGTAATATGATCTGATTTTGAAAACAACAAATTCAGAATTGAACCGGTTGTGTATTTAGGTGCGAAATTCTCAATACTCACATAAAGATCCTCGTTTCTCAATTTCTGACTCGACCACTAACCACAGATTACAAAGGGCAACCCACGTTGCATTATACAAAGCATACGAAAAGGAAAGTTAATTAAGCACGTAATTACTATGCAGGGAACCCACTGTGAAATTATTTCTCGTGTGTTGAACGCTTTCAACCATTAAATGAAAACATGGCTGTTGAAGGAGAAAATAAAAGTGATCAAAATGCGAAGCTGTTGTTTCAGACATTCTAGTGGGTGGTGATGATTGAAATCGCTGATATCTAGCGGGTGTCAGTGATTTATATATCCACAATATGCAGTAGATGTCGACTATAAACAGTACTTGGCAATAACAAACAACTCTGCGCGATTGAATTTCCAGGGTCACATCTAACTGATGCACTCGAGTTGTCTCCATTTACTAGAGATACTGTATCGATATTGATAACGAGCGAGTAATCGCGCAGAACGGACCTATCAAATGGACGATGTATACGCTAGTAGTTTTGTATGAGTAATGCTGTAGTTCTCACACATTCATAAATGAAGTTTGACATTTCCCTCAGAAATCATTTCTCTATTCGAGCAATTTCTTTTTGCTGGTCACGCTATTGACAACCTTTCTGGCAATTCAGCATACCCTTCTGGAATTCTAGGTAACTAATATTTCGGATGAACTTCTGCTGGAGCTAAACTGCTGTTTCCAGTAGTTTAGCTCCAGCCGAATGCATTTGGATTGGGCGGTCGTTGTCTTTTCTTTGCAACGTGCAGAAAAATAGTTGCACAATAGAATTTGCAATGTTATGATTTATAAGAAATCTGATTTAATGAAAACATGGCATTACTCGCTGTGTTTGAAGACTAGTGTGAATGTCATTCTGCATCATTTATAATGTCTTCATTGGCTTGACAAACCAATCCGAGCAGATTCAGAACCTCTGGAAGAGGCGAGAAGCCTGACAGTCAACTTTCTGTCCTATTTAATCATCCTCCTCCTCTTCTTCCTCTTCGTTTACATTTGAGAACTGGAAAAGCTACTTAAAATAGTACGGTTCAGACAAAATAAAAAGTTTATTTATTCTCATACTGAGAAACACATTTATTATTCGAACAACTAAACAGAAAATATTCCTCAATTCAAACGTGCTCGGCACGCTGGGCTTTTCCTCTCCAGAAGTTAAGAAAGCTTGTTATGCGATGATAACTTGTTATATATACACACACTACAAGCAATTAACATATTTTAGGCATCACTATTAAAATGTCTATCGATAGCTACTTTTATTAGTTAGTAATCCCTACTATTTAAATGATTCCAGAGATATGCATCTCTCTCTCTCTCTCTTTCTGATATATAATATAGTGAATTTTAGTGCTATTAGAACACGGCCCTGTTTTATTTCCTGGTCTTATTTCAACCCCCCCCCCCCTTTCTTCTAATAATGTTCCAATCTCCAATCAGCATCCGTTTTTTTTTTTTTCCTTCTTGGGTTGTCTTTCGCATCTAGCTTATTCTGCCATAAATACATCGCATGAAAAGTCTCCTCGCTCTCCAAAAAACTTGGTGATATTTTCGTTTAAAGCGGTGCTTTATAAATAAATCTCAAATTCGCCAATCTTAGAATATTGTTCTTACGTTTGGGATACTGCACGCAAAACCTCTCTACGAATTTTCGATTATGTATAGAAAAGAACAATCCCTCTGATAGGTGATCCCACTTTCACAAACTCCTTCCCGCTTCTTTCTCATAGGCTATTCGCTTCTGCATCATGCAAAAGCTCAACTATTCATGTACTAATGATTCTGTTTCTAATCATGTAGAAACATGACCAGCCGCTGGTCAACACCTGTAAACAGTCCAACTCTGTACATACACATAGAACCAACTCCTCATTTTCTTCCTTCATTCCATGCACCCCCTGTTTATGGAACTTCCTTCCCTATACTGTTTTTCTAAACTTCGTGGTTTCTCGAAGAATTCCTTTACCTTAAACGAATTTCAACAAAAATGTTTGTTCTTCTAGGTTCTAAGGATCCATCCCTAAAGCAAGTGCGAGAAACATGTTTTCGGTAAGATTAAATAACTGGGTTGCCTTACTTGGAATTTACTATCCTAAAATTCAAGTGTTAATTTTTTTAGAAAAAAAACTAATTATTTGTTTAGAAACGGATCTTAACATGCCTGAAAAATCGTGTAAAAATTCAAACATAATTAAACACGAACAGAGCCACGTTGTTAAAATTGCAAACCAAAATTTGCATTCAAACAGTTATTTAGGAAAAGAAACATCCAAGCATGGATTACGAAGGATTGTGATTCTCTCTCTCTCTCTCTCTCTCTCTCTCTCTCTCTCGGTCTTTTCGTTGAATTCTTAAAACCTGGGAGTTGGGTACAGAAATGTCAATATTTGAGGGATTACTCATTCGGACATCGCTCATTATCAATAGTATAGAAAGCTTTACCATTGCTAAAAAAATGATTAGACATTTTTATATCTCGTAAATATGAGTGATCTTGATATTTACTATGCATACTGTTTATTTAAATTCTGATAATCCTATCGGCTTGTGAAATAAGGATAAGAATAAATCTGTTCTTCATTGAATTAATTACAAATGCATATCAAATTTCGAATAAGTTGCGTTTAAAGGTCATGACTGTTATTCAAATATTAAACAAATATCTAGTTTTCGATACCAATTGATGCTTATGTCAGAAAAAAATAGTAAAAGCGGCCTACTGGATTGAATTAAGAGCCTCCTTATCTCAGTCGATATAGACGAACTCCTTTCATCGGAAAGACCTGGGTTCGATCCCCGTGCATGAAGTAAGTTAGCCGGGGTTTTTTTTTTCAACCGGAAATTTGGGTTTTTCGCCCACCTACTGTACACTAAATGTGCGACCGGTCTGCAGTCTTTAATGAATAACATTAACATTAAAGACTGCAAAAAAAGGAAAGAAAGAAAGAAAATATTTTGTTGCTTTGCCATGCACAGTGCCTCAAACTGTGCATTGTGCGTATGAGCGGACGTAAAACTGGATGAGTAAAAGAACTGCTTTAAATTAATAGTAGATGAATGAATATACAATGCAGAAATCTTTTAACATCTTGAACTATGGACAAAATACTGGTTGTAGATAAATTTAATTGAAAGCGATTTCGAATCTAACTCTTAATTTATATTTAATTATGCATTTAAAGTTGTCTGAAATTTCAGATTTCTAGCACAAGTTCAGCAAACTCGTAATCTGCAATCCACCGTTTAGTAGATGATTCTTTTTTATGTGAAATATAACAGCCTTCTGTTATATTTATATACGTGTAGAAAGGCCTATGTGTAGAAAGCCTTCTGCAAAGTTTCTCAACAGTCAGTAAATGCCTATAGTAGCATCTAATTTATGCAAAAGACGACAATTTGGCCATTTCACCAGGCTACAATGAGACAACTATTACATTATCGTGTGGTAAAATGGCCAAATTTATTCCGAGTTTCGCAGTAGGTTATACTTGTGGGTTTTGGATATCTGGATTGGGATCTGAAGCGATGATACAAGATCAGAGTAGGCACGAAATGCATCTCTTTGTAATTCTCTCTAATCATTGCGGTATTCATTTTGTTATAGCATTGGCGTACTGCCTACGTTTGGTAGCAGATAAGTAACAGATACAAACCCTTCTAAAAATCTTTTGAGACGCATTCGAACTTTTAATAAAAGAAGTAAACAAGCTATTTTTGCTTATCGCGTTAAAACAGAATAGGATTCATATTTAAACCGCATTTAACTTCAGTTAATGCATTTGTTTGTGTTTCGGACCTTCATTAAAATGTTTTTCACTTCCATTTAGCGATAATAAGGAGAATAAATGTCGAACATTTTCCTGACTAAACACTATTAGGACTCTTTAGTTCCAGGTAAATGGAGTTATAACATAGTGCACAACTTTTCTCTTCATAATGGGAAAAACAAGGTGTGTTGTCCCAGCGAGATGTTCGACTTAGCGTGCTGATGTTTTGAAAGTAAAGCATTCCTTTAATTTAGAACGAAAACTCATTAAGCGCGATTCGCATTCAACATTGACTACTACGGCGAATTGTTTCTATCTCTGACTAGCTAATAAAAACTACCATTTATTTCTTTTCTAACTGGGAAACTTGTAACCAAGTGCAAGAAAGGCACATAAACAAAACAAGTTGAGTTATAGGCATGCAGACTCTTCGTTCTTTCTCTCTCTTTGCCATCGTTCAGCTTCCAGTTAAATAACAAGAAATTGAAATGCCGTTGCCATAGATACGGCTAGTTCGCTGGATTCAGTTAAGGTAATAAGGCAGTTCGCTATTCGCTGGCGTAATCCTCCAATTACCCGTACAGGTCTGAGTCACTCCCAACAGGGTAGAGTCGAAGTTCATTAAATGTTAGCACTATTTTTTTTTTTTTGTCGGTCCCTCTAAGCACGATGCACCTTAATTGCCAAGTAATAAAACTGCATAAAGGGAATTCCGTTTTGTAAAATGAAGAAGCGAAGCATTTCCTATCGACTAGAAAATCGTCTAAATTGAGGTTCGCCTATACTTTTGACTACCAATGGGGAAAAGGAAATGGAAGACGTGTTGGCAGAAAAAAGGAATTCCATAAAAATGACGAGATTCGTATCAATTTGTCAGTTATGAAAGCTAAAGTAATAATAAAGAAAATTGTCTGTTTCGTGATTTGATGCATGTGGAGAAATTGCCCATGCTGTATTCTTATACGATTGTGTTTCGTCTCAAAACAGATTTTTGTCTCGCCATATCATTCGTTGAATAGTTAGTAGACTCCACATGCAATCTTGCTGATTCCCTAACTCTAACAGTGCTTATCAAGAATTTTTGGGGGTTAAGATTAACTATCGTCTTATTTTTTCCCATCCTGAACGAGAAAGAGATGTCAAGATTCATGAATACAAATAGTTCCTTCTTTTTAATTATAACACAAATGGCATGTAATTTTGATATTCAATTTATCAGAAATATAAAGTTCAAGATGTTACACGTTATAAATTATTATCATATGCCTTGCGATGAAATAGTGCCAGTAACGTTTTTCCATTCGGTCATGTCTATCCGATTAATTTCTGCAGTAATTAAAATAACAGCTATTTCCCGAATCCTCTTGTTTGTGTTTTCCCCACCTCGCATAAGCCTACTGTTATCTTGTTTTTATGGAAGGGAGCGACTAATGAAATACTGCACTAAAATGACTCTGGAATCAAGCTATGATAAGGATGTTTTGTGAATGCCTTTAGGTCGTAGACCTTTTCGTCAACCAACATGAGACTAACACCATGTTACTGGAGGCGTAAAATAGCTTGGAAAAAAGTTCCATGTTTGTTCTCTAGATGGAGATTATTTATCTCATTCTAATTCTGCGATATAATTAATACAATCGTTACTAAACATATGGTATCCACATGAGAATTCTTGCCTTAACTTTTATCCAGTATAACTCTTACGCCTCCTCATGCTCTTCGTAGGATTAATTCAACGTTATATAAATAATTATGAAAATAAAGAAAAAAAATGCCTTCTGGTATTTCTCTAATATTATTTTCTATTCCAGTCTGCATCAAACAAGAATACTGTCATCCCCATTTTATATTTGAAATCGCTTGTACTCTAAGAATTTCGCATGCAAACACCGAACGGACTGCTTTATCATTCTTTGCATTTTAGGCAGTCTCATATGAGTTTCAATAAATCCATGATTACACATTTGAGATAAGGAATTTTGATCGAAATACATTTTATAATGTTTTTCCTGATTCCATAATAATTCGCAATGTTTCTAAGCTTCGTAGAGAATGGATGTTTCTATCCTTGTTTTTCTAAATTTTCTTCTTATCCTATTCTCCCGTCTCTAAGAATCAATAGTCGTTAAAGCCACACTAGATGTTAATTCCACAATACACGAAAAGGGCGGTTTGGATTTCGATGATGATCTATCACAGTCGATTTCTTTTGAATTCTGAAGGATGTCTTCAGTTTGTGAAGAATCTCTTTCCGTTTATTGATAGTGGGAAGTATGCTAAATAACAAGAAACCTTTTCGATAAGTTTAATGTTAGATGTTCTTGATGAAGTTGTGTCGCAAGTAATGGTCAGTTCTCTGAGACGAACTTGTTTAAAGCAAACGTCACATATGACATATACCTAGTGATGCTGATGCTGTTCGTTTAACATTTATCCTGTGTGTCTCAGAGTTCTTAGTATCATCTACGACTGTAATTATTCTGATGAACTTTGAATTGCTCGATTTTATCTATTACGTATGATAGCACTAAGATTAAATAGAATCAAATCCCATCTAGGACAAAGACCCTTTATCAGAGCTTTCCAGCCGTGGGTTAGACAGTCTGGCTGGGTTTTCCCCTCCCGGAAACTCGGAGGTTTCAGCCCGCGAAACATCCGAGTCAAACAAGTCAGAAGAAGAAGAACACACACAATTTACAGACGTACTTTACAGCGACAGGTTATCTATTGAGTTTAACACAAAAGAGAAGATAGGATCAGTTTCTGTGTCTGCAGTCAGTTTCTTTATCACCTGCGCTATTGTTTTAAGTTATTTGTATGCAATCATGGTTTAGAATGCTATCCTATGTGTCTTTTACTTCTTCCCGAAGTTATCGTTTTTACGTGTGCAGTCTGTTCCATTCTAGTTCCCTTTCGATGCCGAAAGAAGTGTCAAAAGCGAACTTCTGTATCAACATTTACCTCAGTTTCTTACGCAGTTCATCTGGTAATAGACGAAACTGCAATTTATTGCTATAAGATGTTGCTCAGTGCGAAATCATTATTATTATTTTTTTCCGTGAACCATATTATTAGATTTGACACACTGTGTGGAAAACGCATCTGTTTATTTTCATTACTATCCACCTCATTTTATATAAATTGATGTCTTAATTCAATTTTTTAAACATTTTCAACAGTATCCTTAGGATGTGAAAGGAAATCAATGCACATATCAACTGTGTGTATTCGTTATGTGAAAATGGAACCTGTTTTATTATTCTTTCTTCTTCTTATACGCTCATTCTCAATGGACAATGGCGTATATCTCTATAGCACCGGCCTAGTGAATCGGACAGCTTGGATGAGTGGATGACTGATTCGAACCAACAGATTGTCGGTTATAAAATAAATAAATAAATAAATAAAAAAGCAGAACGGTTTCACACCGTTCGATGAAAATCATCGACAATCTTTACGTGCCAGATGATTTTAGTCGACCAGTGTGAGACCATCGTCCTGCGTGTTGGAACTTAGAATGCCACAAAATTTATTCGTTCAGTTGTTCTTATTTAAAATGCATCAATTTTCTATTTTTAAGTACGTTACTTGAAACTTCTCAATGGATTTTTATTTATATATTTTATTTTATTATTTTTTTGGAGAAAATGAAGTTCGAATAAAATACGGTTGTCGCTTGCAGAGCGTGTTTTTCTGTACAGTACCTTTAACACTCAACTTTTTTGTTATTGAAATGTGGCAAAAACAGGACATGTAGATCTCAAGAGAAAACTGAAGATAATTTTGCCAAGTGTTAGCGGAGGAATTTTAAAGAAGGAAGAAATTGCAATGGAAATTTGTTTAAAAATAACCAACGACTACAGGTATATAACTTGAAGCGTTGGTATCGTAACGTGGATAACCAGCAAGTTACTTTCAGAGATAACAATCAAGCGGCAGGATGCTTTGGAGTGGTTTAGTTTTTCTTTGTGATATTTTCAACGCAAAGAAAATTGTCTTTATTATGTATATTTAAACAGTTTTCACTTTTGTGGCAATGAAAGCTGCTGAAAAATTCTTTTTTTTTTTGTATTATTTTGCAGAATGCTTTATTTGATATGTTATTTATTTAGCTCATCTGGTAGTCCTTTATTATTCAAATCAGATCTCAGTTATAAAGATATTCATTTTTCCCATTTCCAGCAGCATCCTCTCAGTTCATTAAAAACTCAAAATGGGAAATAGATAAGAAACAAATCAGTTTTTCCTTCATCATTCCATCCCTACCAGATTTACTTCGATTTATCGAAATAAAAGTTGTGTAATTCTGTTGAATTACACAACTTCTTCCGTTCAAAGTCACAAATGATCGGCAATTCTTAACGAACCTAAGATAGCTGATCAGTCCGCGACAAGTTAAAACTTTCGGCGACCCTCAGCATGAATTTCCTTTATAGAAGTGACGTCATCTAACGAACGCCATCGCAGGAGGCCTCCACCATTAAACGCGACCGAAATAATGGATCCTTTCTGTCTTACAGCACTTCCCATCCTCCGACTGGATTGCATGTGCTTCTCTTCCCCACCTCCCTTCCCCAATCTCTTCTCATGTTGTTCGGTGGCAATCCTGAGGTTCGCGAGGGCGTCCAACAAAATTGTTATCATTACCAGCGGCCGTAACTGTGGGTCATCGCAGAAGGAACATAATTAGGTGGGGTCTCAATAGCCGAGGTTAACCGGGGATAATCGTCCGAGCCGGAGTAATAAACGAAGGTGCACACATTGACATAGGAGGAGAGAAGGAGCGAAACAGAGGGAGAGATAGGCAGACAGAGAGAGAGAGAGATAGCGAGTCCCCATATTTTCTAATTTTGCGCACTAGTACGAATTCACGCGCATCTACTGCGTCCCAGAGGAGGACGTCTCTTCAACAGAGCCCGGATGTTGCGGCGGCGCGCCATCAGTAGCAGCCGTTCAGGGCGGTGCTCCTAGCTCTAGCATGGTAATAGGTTTAATTAAAGGGATCTGTAGGATGTCCCCTAAGGGAGCCATCAAGTTGTAGATTGGATGCGGGCATCAGTGCCTTGTACTGGACGAATTTCTCTTGGCACGGCTCGTAAATTTTTTCCTTATTTCTCCTTTTTGTGTTCTTCAATCTTCTCTCCGATCGTCTTTTTTCTGGGGCAGATGTTCTTGCCGCATAAAATGGTCACAGAAACGCGTGAAGGGGAACCAAGAAAAATAGAGGATTTTCTTTGCTGGACTTCGCTTCTATTGCTATTCGTTCAGACATTTTTCGTTTTATTGTGCGGTTTCTTGTCTGTAACCTAGGAAACCATTTGACACGTAAAAGTTTATTTTCGACAGTCATCTTTATAAGCTAGTATTGAACATATTCACATTTATGGTTGCTAACATACCGAATATACTAAAAAAGGAAATAAGGAGTTCGAATAACGATAACGAACACTTTACTTTTCGGTCACATCCGCCGGTTATGGTCGACTAATAATCTTTCCTTGCTGATCATATTTCGTCCACGATTTAAAATGAAATTTAACCCATTGAATCGAAAACTCCCAAGTATTCGTAATCTCCATTTCATTGGCTCATATTTCAACCTTCCAAAATGTCGTTTACTTCCTATTAGCAGTAGTTGGTCGCTCGGGAACGACAGAATACTCGGCTTTCTTGTATAAAAATAGCTAATTATGTACCGTATTCTTTTATTGTTGTACAAGCAGCGCATGAGTTTACAAGTATACTTGGATTAATTTACCCGAATACTTGCTTAACATTTTCAGAGGAAATGCTTGTTACGAAATAAAATCAAATGGAAATGACAACCGAAATGCTTCCATTATTTTTATAACTGTCTTATTTTCCCATTCATTCTATTTTTGTTCATTGTCGTTACCATGGTTTCTCCCAATATTAAAATAAGCTTGCATAAAACGTTTGGAATGAAATGATGCTACGGTAGCAGTTTTTTTTTTTTTTTTTTTTTTATCAAATAAGACCGAAGGTTTCTACTAGATTCATTGCACCGAATGGCAATTGCCTTTTGCATAATTATGCAAGCACGAGAGAGACATGAATTAATCGATTCGGCTGATCATCATTGATTGGTTGGTCGCTGGGTGGCTGGTTGATTCGTTGAATTAACACCCGAATAAATTGTGGTCGTAAACTTGTTCTGTACGTTGCTTATTTTAGGACTGATTCATTGGCGTCGTGGGGGGGATAAATAAAATAAAAATGACGAAATTTTCGGAGTGCAAAAATTCTCTCTCTGTGTGTGTGTACGTGCGTGCGTGATTATGACATGACATTACGTGACAGACATTGAGATCTCTCGTGCTGTCGTGTCCAAATAGCTTCCATTTTTGCGAGAATTCTTCGTTGCTTCGAGTAATACATTAGCTCCAACAGAAATATTCGATTTGAAAAAAGAAATTGTAAATAATAATAATAATAAACTTATGTCTCAATCTTAACAAGAGTATTCACTGTTGATAACGATAATTTAATTTCATGTAACTGCTGACTCTCTCGTGGTTTTTCGAGTAAAGAAATTTAAGTGTTTAAAATGCTTGTCAAAACATTTTGACAAGCATTTTACAAGTCAATCAAAACATTTTGATTGACTTACTTTGCTGAAATTCTTAAGCGGACGAAATCATATACGGATGAGTCAAAGACGATGTCATCTTAAAGTAAAGCCATTCCTTTAGTATTTCAGCAGTTTCACATTTTTCTTCACTAAACACATTGCATGTCTATTTTTGAATAGTGTCTTGGTTTACAGAAGGAGGGAGGGGATCCTGAAGTAGTCCTCGAGTTGGTGGCCTGATTGGTTAGTTACATACCTTCCTATATGTAAGTTCCCGTTTACTATTTCCTGATCTAAGCTCCCATTTTTTATCCCCCACTTTTTATTAGGCTAAGGGTTAAATAATTATGGAACACTGTTATAGCGACTCAACTTGACACCATTTTCAAACACTTTTAATGCGAATATTAATACTACAATGAGATTTAAATCTACAGCCTGTTCTTTGGAAAGGAATGAGTTACTGTAATTTCGTGAACGTGTCAGATTATCAGTTATGATATTTGGCGTGCTTATTAAAATTATTTAAACACATAAATCCTCCATTCCTTTTTTTTTTTTTAAAATAAGCAACTTTATTTTCCAGGAAACCTACCGTTGAAGTAATTATTTAATCCACTAGAGACTAGAGAAAAGAAATAAAGTCACGTATAGAAATGACCGAAGACAACATTAAAATGATTAACTTCGGCACAGCATGCTTGTATAGTAACATCATTCATTATCACAAGAAGCGAATCTAAAGCTATTTGTGTGTGTGTGTGTACTTTAGACAGCTTTTTCATTGTCCTTTGTAACATACTATTTTGTATTATTTCAAATCTTTTTGAGCAATTTAGCCAATAAAAATGGTCTACTTTTGAACAACATAAAGTATTAAAATGAGATGAGATAATTTTAAACATGCCATATATCATATACTATTTATTATTATTATTATTATTATTATCATTATTATTATTATTATTATTTTATTCACATAATTGATACACAGTCAAAACAAGATATCATTTAAACAACAATTTTACTGGTGATACAGAACAATTCAGATTCTATCCAAGAATCTAAGAATAGTCCGTCATGTAGTGTTGTAAAATATGGACTGTTCCAAGTAATACTGTTTTTTGTAGGTCATATGGGTTCACTTCGTTGATGTTTAATTGCTGTAAATAGTTGGATAGCTTTTTTTGAAATTGCGCCAAGTGCACTGATAACTATTGGGATGACTTTGGTGTGAAGCCACAATCGACCAACTTCGATTGCCAGATCTCGATATTTAGTATTTTTTCCAGTTCTTTTTTGTTAATGTTGTTATCACTGGGTACTGCGATATCAATAATCCAAACCTGTCGATATTCGATAATTGTGATATCAGGTCTACTGTTTGTTCCAAATGCCGATCAGTTTGTATGCGAAAGTCCCAGAGAATTTTTGCTGCTTCTTTTTCTAATACTGTTTCTATTTTATGCTTCGACCAGTTATCAGATGTTGGAAAGCCATATTTCTTGCATACATGCCAATGAATTATTTTGGCCACTTGATCATGGCGGTATTTATAGTCATTTTGAGCTTTGTTGATGCAGGCACTGATTAGATGTTCTACAATCTCATCTTTCTGATCGCATAATGGAATGGATACACTATGATAATATTGGATTTTTCTAAGGCATTTGATAGGACACCACACGAGAGGCTATTGCGTAAACTGGAGAATATGGGATTGGAATATAAACTCTTGTCTTGGATCAGGGAATGGCTGACAGACAGATATCAAAAAGTGATATACAGTGGGTGTAAATCTGCCAGATTTAAGGTAACCAGTGGTGTACCTCAGGGTTCAGTCCTTGGGCCATTATTGTTCAATCTATACATTAATGACACCAAGCAGAGTCTATCATCAGATTTGCAATTGTTTGCTGATGATGCGAAGATAGGCAGGGCAATCAGGGATTCTACTGATATTCAGCAATTACAAAATGATTTGAATAGACTGGAAATCTTGGCTAACGAAAATGGCTCTGAGTTTAATGTTAGTAAGTGTAAAGTTATGCACTTTGGCGTGATTAGAGTTCCAGTGCCATATTATATTAGCGGAGTTATGCTACAAGAAGCTGAAGAGGCAAGTGATCTTGGTGTATTGATGGATAAGAATTTAAAGTTCAAAGGTCACATAGCAAACGTTGCAAATATAACTTAGTGGATAATTGGTATGTTGAAGCGAACCTTGACATGTAAGGATAAGGAAGTAATTTTGCCTCTTTATAAGGCTTTGATAAGACCACACTTGGATTACTGTGCACAGATTTGGTCTCCTGAGTTCCAAGGGGATAAAAAAGCTGTGGAAAAGGTGCAAAGAAGAGTTACAAAGATTATATCCGGATTATAGGATTTAGATTATGAGGACAGATTGCGAGTATGTGGATTACGGACTCTGGTTAACAGGAGAAAGAGGGGTGATATGATAGAGGTCTATAAACGTTTGAATGGGTGTTATAGCATTTCAACTGATGAAATTTTCGTTATATGGAAGGCGGGGATAGAACACGGGGGCATCCATGGAAGTTAAGGTTGTTCTCAGTCAAGAAAGAGTTAAGAGCTAGGTTTTTCTCCCAGAGAGCAGTGAGTGAGTGGAATAATTTGCACTTACGGGTAGCGAGT
The DNA here is from genome assembly GCF_054136105.1 of Typopeltis vanoorti. Classification (NCBI taxonomy): domain Eukaryota; kingdom Metazoa; phylum Arthropoda; class Arachnida; order Uropygi; family Thelyphonidae; genus Typopeltis; species Typopeltis vanoorti. Next base: position 134,469,189 of record NC_143549.1, read on the forward strand.
GCATCTAGTGTGAATGAATTCAAGTGTAGGTATGATAGCTGGGTGTGGTAATTCACAGTAATTTACGGTAAAGAAGACAACGGGAAACCACTTTGCTCCATAACCATCTCCCTGGTATAGTTAGCATATTGCTACCCCACCAGCCGTATGGCTGAAAGGATTCGCCATTATTATTATTATCATCATTATTATTATTAATCATCCAATACTTTCTAGCAAATAATAAATAGCAAATTTCTATTAACTAATAGAAAGATTCTATTAGGACTTCTATGAATATCTAATTATGAGCAACTCATCTGAAATGAGTTTTCAGTTTGACTGAAATCAATAGTGATCTAGAAAATACTCAAATACGACGCGGTGTCCTCTAAAACAGATCTGTAATATGTATCTTGTTGGAATACTGTGGATTCTGTATTTCAAGTGGAATTCTATCCGTATCCGTATTTTAATGCAGTGCCTGAATTGTAACAGCGATGTCCGTTAGCTGGGGGGGGGGGGGAAATCGAATCTTGTCTAAGATGGAAATATTCAAGTGTTTATTCGAAAACCCATCTCAAATCTAACATATCATGCGAAGTGAATGGTTGATCATAGTGTCGGATTACAAGGAATTCAGAATTATTACATGTATGCCACATTTAAATTAACTGAATCAAAATACTGAAATCATAAATTGCAACTTGGATCTTATTTCTTCTTTATTTCAAAGTTTCCATGAATTTGTTTAGTGAATATGATATAATATGCGTGCCTTGGCTTGGTTAACTGAGTAGTTAGTGTATATGTTCTTCAGACAAGAAGGCTGAGAGTTCGAATCCCGCCTTGGTCATGGATGTGTTTGTGATGTCCTTCAGTCATTCATACATAGAAAATATACGTTTTCCCAAGATGGATTGGATCATCCTGGGAGAGGTAGACCCCCCCTTTTTTGTGGTCGGGAAGAATCCTTCCACAGCAAAGAGGGATCAGAGGCTTACCCAATACATACGAGTGCAGTTAGTCACCTGTCCAATCCGTATGTCGATGGAGAGAAGCAATGATAATTATGATATATAAAATCATATATAATAATTATCATTAAAAAACTTCCATTAAGAATTTTAACTGGGAAGATGACTAAACACGGTGGCTATTTTTTATTAAATTCCATCCAAGAACGTTTGTAAACCTGTACGATGAGGTGTATTTAAAGGAACAAATGGACTCCCAGGTTAGATAATCTGGGAGTCCATTTGTTTCCCAATTTTCTCTCTCTCCCCAGTATAATTAACGAAAGAATATTTTTTGAACTTTAATTATGGTAGGAGAATATTATCGGAATGTCAAATGGTAATCACAGCAGACTAAAATACAATCTCATGCATTTTATCCCAACAAATAATCCCAGATTTCATATCTCGTGACTGTCAGCATGCCAACAACTACTAACGCAACAAACTTTTTTTCCGTCACGAAGAGTTAATTTGTATTTTTGCAAACAAACTAGATAAGCATCCCCAAGTTACTCCCTGGCTTGTCTCTCCTCGTTCCCTGAGTGTGTGTGTGTGTGTGGTTTGCGGTTCTCTGCGAACAGGAGATTGTTTGCGTAGGAACGATCGATCGAAACAATTCGGTAAATGTGATTACCGTGCTTAATTGAACGAGCAAATACCTGTTCCTCGCACGAGACGCTAGTTCACGCGTATAATTCGCTCCTGCACGCTGGGCTCTCGTTTGGCTGTTGGAAGTAGCGCATCGCCAAACTGACGTCCCCCCCCCCCCCGATGTGCCCCTTAAAGAGATAACAGAGAGGGATTCCTTGCGTCTGTTAATATTCTGCTCTCTCTCTCTCTCTCTCTCTCTCTCTCTCTCTCTCTCTCTCTCTCTCTCTCCATCTTCTCTGTTCCCGTGTATAACAAATGCCACCTCCCACGTTGAGGGTTAGACGATAGTAGAGCGGAAAACTCATGTTCCCCATATGTGAACAACCCTCGCAACAACCTACACACTCTCTTCGTATCCGTGCAATTCCACGCACGACGACTCGCCAAGTTCGTTAAATTTTTCATGCGTAGGATTCACTCCTGTAAGGTAAACGATGATTGCATGTAAAATAAATTCATTTTATGCCTAAAGAATTCATTGCTGTTTAAAAGTTTCTGCCACAACAGAAGTGTCTGTTGCTTCATAATATCTTCATAATATTTGCCTCAATGGAGACGAAATAATCTATTTAGAAAATGCTACGGAGATAAAAATTGCAAAAAAAAAAAAGGATAATGAATGAAATGAAGATGTAAAACTACGCGTTAAATATTTGGTGATAAAGTTATCCAGATAAGTTGGTCTAGCATTTATCGAGAATGCAATATTTCGTGAAGTTTATGCCGCCACTACTTTAGACAAGTATATCTCCTCTGGAAAGATAACAATAGAACAACTACAACAACAATAGTAATAATAATCTTACACCAATGAACAACTCGCTATATTTCTATCGATGTGTGCTGAATTTACGCTTTAGTAAACATGGACGCAAATTTAATAATCAACACTGCAGACGATGAACATATAATTAATCTGCCTTTATAAACAAAATTCCAACTTAGAAAAGCCAAGTTAATTGGTCCTAGGAAGCCTTTCAGCATAATACGAGACTAGAAGGTGACCTAAATCTTATTTCATACCCGACAAACAAATACAAGCGAAATTACGTCTTCTAAACAAACAAACGCTAAATATTAACGACCACACTTGGCTTAGTGAAGAATTTATATAATGAAGCCTCTTGAAATAGACTTTTCCAGTGAAATAAATAGAATAATTAATTGCATCCAGTAAATTAATTTTTTTGTTTGATGATACAAAGAGTTAAAAAGTGAGAAAATTGTAAAATCTTAGACATATAAGCAACGCATCTCCCGAAATTCATTTATATATATACGTAACCAAAATCCCAGTTACATGTCAGCAATTTTTATTGTTAGTAATTTTAACTTGTTTTGTGTGCACAATATTTAAGAGCTTTATAACTGCAATAATAGAAGATCCTTTGTCTGATGCTTCCTAGTCCAATAAAAACAAATAGCGCTACGAAGTAGAATTCTGTCTGATGATGCTGTTCCCACTATCTTAGGAATCTTTTTCTATAAAAAAGAGTACAGCAAGCCAGTCGGTAGCTGAAGTAGCGTAGCATGTTATTATGAATAATCAAAATCTAGCAGAAACGGATTCCTCAAAGGGGCCTACTGTGCACGCGCCGATGAAGATATATGTGTAAGTTGATCCCCCCAAAATACTGATGGAACATGCGAGAGGGAAAAAATGCCTAAGCTAGGCAGTATAGTAAGGTCTCCGCTTACACCTTCTAGCCAATGGAAGCCTGCTAAGTAAATCCTCAGTGAGCTGTTGTGCTCTGGGGGTAACTTTGACCCCTGTGACCCATGTTGTCGGCTATGCTGACATCTTTCCTCTTCCTCATCCAAGCGTTTGTTTGGAGTGTCTCTATTTATCTCCGGTCTCTGCTTCTCGTCGCCATTAAGAAGGATTTCACGTACCAAGAGAAGGAATCGAGGTTCTGTTGTCTCCCGTGTTTCCAGTGCTTTTACAACCGTAGGCGTCCGAGGCATCGCAGCCTACACGTACATACACACCTGATCCCTGATCAAACTTCTCCGTAGTGGATAGAGGGAGACGTGTTCACTGTTTCTCTCTCCCTCTTCCTTCCCCCCCCCCATCTTTCTGTCTGTGCGTACAGTTCGGAAGTAAGCTGGTGGGGGGGGTCAATCGATTTCGTAGCAAGATGCAGATCACGTCCCACTCGCTACGTTCAGAAGGTGATTAGATGATAGGGATTAGAGAGGTTGAAGGATGGTAGAGAAAAGGAAGCATGTAGTGTACGCATGGGAAATGCTTCGGAAACTTTGTTCGCGAGGGTGAGTGCGCATTGAGCCACCAGGGGACACGTTATTATTTGGATGAACCTGCGAACAAGCATAGATGGACTGATAATAGGGTACAAGATCCATGGCAGGAGAGGAAAAGAGGAAATCCGCTTCGTTCTTCTCTTATGAGCAGTTCTTGTGTCGAGCACTGGAGGCTGCAGGACAAAATTGCTCTGGAAGAAGGATCAGTTGATTGATATGTGATCTAGGACCAAAGCATGAACCTTAAATGCACGCACAGTATCTATGCTACTGAACTATATTAAGGAATTTGAACAGCAATATTATAGCAGAATAATTACTACCTACATTGAGAGCACACACGTCGATTATTATCTATTGATTTCATTTGTCTCTCAGTTCATCCCTGTAAGTAGTACACTCTTCTCTCACTTAATTCAGAAAGATGAAATCCTAGCTGATAAATTCAAGTGCATGATATAATTTTGAATCCTTGGAAAAGGAGAACATGAAAAATGGAGTCCATCTTTATTTCAGAGTGATTTGATTTTAAATTTAAATAAACTCGTTGGCAAGGAAAGAGGGATGTTTTGCAGCTTAATTTTAAAAATTGTATCGTAACATTCTAGGGTTTCGTTTCTGTCTTTAAATTTCTTAGTCCACATTGATTATGAAATATAAATTTTCTTTCTTCTTTTTGAAGAGTGCAGCACAGTCTTAAGTCGAATCCTGTAGCTAGTCATTCACTACGTTTATTACAAGAGTAATTAGGATTCAAATTTAACCTTTCGTAACTCCAATTATAAGTTGAATATTATTGGTACGCTACTCTTCATGAGAAAGATTCAACATTTGAAGAGTTAAATCTACTCAGTAAAAAAAAAAAAAAAACTTTAAAAATAGTGTGGAACTCCCAATTGTCTTTCTCCTCCTTCTCTACAGATTGCATCCATCGATCATCTTCAACAAAATTTGTGTTTTAGCTCTCTCTGATATTGCTTAACGTCTTCTCAAAAACTGAAACAAAGAGGAATGATTATAGAAAGGGTGACCTTCTTCTCTTACAGATCTGAAAATCGTATCGTATACTCGATTTCGACTTAGTTTGAAATAGCTATTTTTTACACTACTTAAGGTTATCCAAGAAATTAATGCAGTTTGATTAAAATGAAGAGAGATTGTTGAGCATGGAAGGAACTGCTTCTTCAGAGTTCTTGACTGGACTTGGAGTATTGTTATTTCATGCTCTGTTGAAGATCCTTTGCTAATTTCCGCGCAAATGGACCAAATAAAGAGTGGTAAAGAAGGTTAAGAAAGGAAAATGTTGCATTGTTCAACATTACGTGTCTACTGTTTTCCTTATCTCATTGGGTTGCTGCAGTTTAGAGTCTGACATTATTGTTTTCAGTGCTGAGAATGTATATTCCCTCTAAAAGTATATAAATAGCTATCAATGTAATAACAATGTGAAAATTAATGTCAGTAGATTAGTCACTTTTAAATTTGTTTAGGTTTCAGTTCTGGTTTACGGACTATAAGTTTTATGGGGGGGTTCTCTTTTATTCGGCCGATTTTAAAGTTCAATCGACCTTTGATGCAGTCCAGTAGGATTGATTTTCCTGGAAGAGTCGAGATTTTTATCTTGCAAAATGAGCAAAATCAACCAGAGGACGGACGGACGGACGCACGCACACACACACACACACACACACACACACACACACACACACACACACACACACACACACACACACACACACACACACAACGTTGCGCACATCGTCTCTTAATTTGCACACAGTGGGGATGCCCTCAACCCTGGGAGAAGATGAATGAGAGGAGAAACTCTCTGCCTACCGATTTCTAAAATCACTCACGGGGATAAAAGAGCTGCCTACTCCATTTTGAGAATGAAAAAGGCATTGGAGGACGTACTTTGTTATGGATAAATATGTAACCATTTCGGTTATTTCTTTCATTAGAGTTTTCTTTTTTTCTTTCATTATCTCCATCAAAGAAAGAGGGGGGGGGGAGTGATAGTTAAATATGTCGAAATTATTTAACTATCTCTTTCTTTTTTATTCTTTCGATTTAATGCTTAATGCATTCTCTTTCGAAAATATTCGTCTTCAGACGCCTGATAAATATCTGACCATCTTCATGGCAGTCATCGTTTCAGATTATTTAAAAAAAACATTTAGATTTTTGTGCCTTTTTAATATGACATCAATCAGATTTTTCACTTATTGACCATATACTATTACATTGCGATAAAGTCTGAAAGAGTACGGTATCGCGAAGGTAATATGGAGCTAGAGTGGACAGAATTCAATCTGCATATTATACTAGTCTAAGAACAACAAAAAATAAGATACACACAGAAACAAAAGCACTCGAACCTTGGTAATTTTGATGTTTAAAAGAAAACTGCGTTCCTTATATGTTCGATTTGAAATATATTCACTTTCCTTTAATACTGAATAATAATTTAAATAATCAACAAGTACTTTCGAACTGAATGAAGGCTACAAATGTCACACCGCAGTTTATTAACCTGCGAGAATTAAAGAACTGGATAATGAAAATGAACAGTGTTATTAGGCAGATAAGACATCCAGGGATAATGGAACAGTTGCAGTGATATACTGCATATTGATGCCTATTAATTGACTGCAGAGAGAGAGAGAGAGAGAGAGAGAGAATAAAATAAATAACAGAAAAACCACCGAGTTGTTCTGATTCAAAATATTTTATTAGAACATTGAACCCATTAGAAATGCATGCAGAAACGATGGTAGAGTTGCAAATGAAAGTTAAGTTACAAATAAGTAAAACACATTTTTTTATGAATGTGAATCCCATCCACAAAAAAGTTAACAACCTATTGTTCATTAGCATTTAACCTTTAGCCCACGGTGGATGGGCTAAAGGTTAAATACTTAGGAAATCCTGCTGTACAGAGCAAATACAGACTTTTTTTTGCAAGCCATTTGAGGCTTCCATTAAACAGGGTGATGGTCTCACGCCGGACGATAAAAGTCACCTCTTACCTCAAGACTTTCACAAAACATTCATGTCCGCAATGAGATTCGAGAGTTAGATTCACTCGACTAAGAAACTTTATAATCCAGTTGCAGGCTTAGCATTTCATTGGCAATGTAGTTTGTATTCTTTGATTTCCGTTCTCTCCATTAACTAAGGTATCATTTGGGATTCTTCGTTAATTGTAATGAAACAAAGAAGCATGAATTGCGTATTCGTCTAAATCCTGGTATACCGTCTATTCCCATATTCGCTCTCTTTCTCTTCCTCTCCAATATACAAGATAAAACTAGCTTTTGTAGTCTATCTGAACATATAAAATCTCCAATTTCAGTGGACTCTCTTATCTTTCCCCGGTACTCCAAAAACCCCCGAAGCCCACATCTGTAAACAAATGGCATCTCCCTTACCGAGCCTCTATTATCCTGGACCTACACGGGCAGACAGGACGATTACTTGTTACACTTTTCTATCAGGGACTGTAATGAAGATCAGGATTCAAAGAATCCACGTGTCGGCCGACAACCATAGCCGAAGCCACGTTCCCTGCAGACCACGAGGTGGAAAGTGGGTGGGGGAAATAGAACGGGCTGTCAAGTAGTGATGATTAATACTCGACGTAATGCTCCGAAGGACTGATCCCTAGGCGTTCGCTCCGAGCGGAGGGATCAGCACCGCCGGGAGCGTGCAGGTGTCGGGGCCAACGTTGCCGACCCCGTACTGTCATGCCACGACAGGCTTTACTCCGATAATCAAATTATTTGAGGGTTGATTTGGAACGAGCCCTCGTCAGCGAAAACACGGAGCATTCGACGGACAAGTTAATTCCTAATAAATTGAGCAAGATAAGCCTCGTGTTCTGCGGACAGAGAGAGGAGAGGGAATGGGACAGCGAGAGCGAGAGAAAGAGAGAGAGCTGAGAAAACAAGTCAGCGTGATGCCAAATTGGCCTCCTTTTCTGTCGTCTAGTAAAAGGGAGAGAGAGAGAGAGAGTGTTTAGTTTCTCTTTCTTAGCTCTGCCTTTTCTTCGGATATCGTGAACTGTATTTTGCTGTCTGCTTAATTTCATCTCGCTCGCCTTTCTTTTCAATCTAGAAGTCACATGACCTCTAGAGGAGGCCGTGTGATTACCTTGAGATTCACCTTCTTCCCGCTGAGATTCGATAAAGCTACGTAAACAAAATACATTTCACTTTTATATGTGTATTTTTTTCTATTTCTTTATAAAAAAAAGCAAGTTTCTTGAATTATAAAAAAGAGATTCACATACCAAAACAGAGTAAAAAACAAATTAAACAATTTCAGTCAAAGGTACTTTATTTATTCCGTTACTTATGCGTCTGCATATGCTACATTTTCAGGATTTTGTTTACTTCTCAGATTATTATCTACTGAATCATAACTTGGTGTTGCGAATCCAAAAGATGACACAATCCTATTTCTGCAACGATTTGTTTCATGCAGACATTAAGTGACCTTCACATTTTCTCACATAGACTTCATGTCTCAAAGAACGAACTGAATCAAAGAATTTCTCAGTTAAAAATAAATAAAGAAAAAGAAAAGAAAAACAATCCAGAGCAATGGAATCATTGAAGATTTTGAAATGATCAATTTTATTTAGCTACAGAATAATAAATAAATACAAATAATTTTGTTATATTTATATTGACGAATAATGTTCTCTTTAGGCGCTGTTTTGCGTTACAAACTCAACATCGTTTTCCTTCTGATCTCCAGCTTGATAGAATTTCTGTTCATTAACAACGAAGATTCGACTAAGAATTGGATTGCTAATGAATAGAATTCATTAATATGAATCGTGAACGTAACATTCTCTTCGAATTTGCTTTAAAGTAATTTAATAATCTTATACACCTATTAATATTCTCGGATACAGCTTGAAAAGTCAGCGAAGTTCCAGGTTCGTATTCGAACTGGAAGATAGTTTCGAGTCGATCCATTTACAAGGGAGCAATAACTGAGTAATTCTGTCGTTACCTTAGTGTAAGCGATACACTTTGAATAAATAAATGCTGAATTAACAAAAAAAGTCCATAAAATATTATATTTTTATGGACTATCTAATGAAGCTTATCTGTAATGATTTCGTTTTGCATGATATCTTAGTCTTACAAGTAAAGGTTGTCGTTGTCAAAAGGCAAGTAACTTTCAGACAGCCAAATTATAAATAGTTAATACATAATAACCCCAGAAAAAACATTCAGATTGTCTACTGTCTTGGTAATGATCATCTCATTTCGATTTTTTTTTGGCGGTGAGAGACTTTTATTTCTTGGACTTTTTGGCTATCTATTTAGATAGGCTTACTTGGTTTTTAGTTGGCTAACGTACTTTAGCCTAATATCAACTTAACTAAATTAATCTAACTGCTGTTGGCCTTCTAGGTTATCCATCAAAAGGCAATAGTTTTATCAAGCGAAACTGTTAATTTTAATTTTATTTCCCTTCCTAAAAAGCCACAGTTTTTAAGTCAAAGTAGAATTCCCTCCAAGTTCAAAAAAAAAAAAAAATGTTCTTCGCCTGACTCTAATTAGTTTCGACCTTCAAACATTAACGTTACAAAGTAAACATTCAAATTGAAAAGACTAATTGTTCGTGTATGGGATTTTCGTAAATATAATTGAAATATTAATTTAATATTGCAAATGCAAAATTCCGATCATTATAAAAACAATGAAATAATGAACAGACAATAAAAATACACTTGAAGATGTTCATTACTTTGTCTTTTGAAGAAATAGTCTCTGAAAACTGCGAATATAGTGGGTTGTTTTTATGACTGAATAGAAAATAAATGAAATCCGTGGAGCTAACATGGAGCTGAAATTAATAAAATCCCAAAGCAAAATAATTTCAATTACACAAACAGCTTCACCAAATGAATAAATAATTAATATTATGAAACTAATAATACATGAAAAAGAACTCAAATGGAAACAAAGAGCAGCCCATAAAGTTCTTTGTTTAAAGCAAAAGGAAGCCATCTAATAGTAACTGACGTTTATAGCGATTTTAATCATTAGAAGTAAAAACTTTATAAAAATGGAACAGCAAATAGAAACGTTTTATATAGTATTAGCTGAAGTGCTTATAGAAACAATAATCTCAGAATAAAAGTCCAATGTTTATTAGTTCCTTTTGAATACTTCATTCTTTCTGAATAGAAGTACACAACTAGAACGACTTGTTTTTATTTTCTCAACTGAACAAGTATAGCAATGATCCGAGATGTCATAAAAAGTCCGCAATATCATTCTTCTGTAGTAATGACATTCATGATTACAGCAACTGAACTAAGAGCCAAAGGCGTATATCACTTGATTGATTGTGGTGTGATAGAGAGAGAGAGAGAGAGAGAGAGAGAGAGAGAGAGAATAGTTTTGCCAAATTTTTCCACTAAAATGATCCGATTAAATTCAACTTGAGAAATTCGAAAAATTTTATTAAAATGGATACACAGAAATTGGAACAAAATTCGTCCATTCGGAAATTTATTATATACTTATGAATGATCCAAGCGAATCGAACAGGTGTATTGCGCTAAAGCCTGTAACCCAGGGAAACTTTATAAGGACTTTCACCCAAAGATGAGTTAGCTGTTTCATACGGAAGTATCAGTCGTGTTTTTTTCTCTCTCTGCAGTAAACTCGGGTTTTTCGTTCTGCAAAAACAAACAAACCGAACTAGAAATATTAACAGACAATAACATATTGGCCTGATAGTTTTAGTTGTTTTTCGGTCTCGATTCAAAATAAACCTAACAATAAAGTATTTTGCTGAACAAAGCATAAAACCATTTGTAAGAACATTGTGTTCGTTCTTCCGAGGCAAACTTAGAGGAAATCACCAAGTTTACCTCGGAAGATCGAAACAAGTGTATTGCAAGAGGAATTATTCTTTCCAAAAAACTATTTGTTTGAAACAAGTAAAGCGAATTTTTCTATCGAATTTGGCATGACTTTCCACAGCGTCCATACATTAATTCCATAGCATCACCCCGTGGGTTCTAAATAAGCGTTAATGACCATACGAAAATCATACGAAAATACAGCACTTCTGATTCCTCTCTGTATCTCGTGTAATTCGGGATCAATATTTGAAATATTCATGAAGTGCTTATGAACTGTGGTAACGGTGCACTCCTAAAACTCATCAAAGTAGCTCCAAGAGGTATGGATGGGATGGATGGAGTCCTTGAATTTTAAAAACAAGAAAAGGATTTTGATGATATTGCATTCTACCACGACATTGCCATGAAAATCAGTAGTGCTCTGCCCTCATCGTTTATATTTCTAAGACTAGATTATCAAAACCTCGACATCACTAAGAGTAAAGTTGTTACTTTTGTGGTTCGTGTCATCTGCTGTCAGATTTTTCGCTTCCTTTCCCTACTTGGTATTCCACAGTAAAGAGAAGCAACAGATGTTTTCATAAAGAACACATTAATCTCTAAGAATAGTATGTTCAACCAAATGGAGAAACGGAAAACTTGAGAGAAGAGGTATATGCGCTGACTACTAATGAGTTACAAGGTCAATGCTCGCCTGAAGAACGCGTGGAAAAATACGAACGGTGAATCAAAGGATACTTTTATCTATCATTGCAAAAATCTTAATCAGTCACTCGGATGGAAATTAGGCTTAACTTGAATCGTCCACGCAGTTCCGTTTGTCCAGGAACATTAATCAGTGCGCAGCCGGTAGGTGGCAGTGCTGTTCGTTTCAATATATCAGTGATATTGGAATCAGTTGAGTTTAGATCAGAGGGTCCTAATCAAGCGTGCATGAATGGTCTAATGGGGGAAAAAAAAGCTTATTATCCTTTAGCTGTGCAGATGACAAAAGCAGGAAATGCGGTGATGCATAAAAAAAGCGAAACTTCGAGGAAGAACACGTACTGAAGACGATGTCGTATTTAGAATATTGTTGCAGCCAGTATAATATCAGTCATCTACAGAAATATGAGAAATATTAAGGAATTATCATAATAATATTAATATCTTTATTTCTTTCACTAATATCTATATATTTACATGTACAAGCGTATATTAATAACATAAATGTAACCATTTATAAACCTAATTTACGCGTTTTAATTTCAATATCAATAGTGAAGACAGAAAAATAGCTTCCGAGTTGCAAAAACAGACATTTTTAAGCATTTCACATATTAAATATATTAATTACTAAGTAATCTCTATGGGGTTTTGGCAATACTTTATTGCTGATTGTCGTTAGGGGAACATGGCAAAACCAAAGGACACTATAGAACGAAATATTAAACACATAGTCTTGACGTTGCACATTCAAATAAGATTAAAGTTCTAAGTATTTTAAAACCAGGAAAACTGATTTTTTTTTATCCCTCAAGCAGGAAAACAGACCAGCAGATACATGCAGTTTGCGCACAGAAATATATATTTGGGAATAAGACTAACTTCTACTTGTCCTAAAATTACGGTTACGAAAGCCAAAGATATTTGGCGGGTCGTAGGTAGGTTGGTCATCATTGCAATTTCACGATCTGTAGCTTCTAGTCACTTATGATGACAACTGCAAGGAACAGAGTGTTCAAATTTTCGTTGTCGACTTCACGAGAATTGTCTTCATGTTGACTTCATCAGAATTCATCATGGTTCTCTTTATGGCATATTTCATATATTTGGAGAGAGTTTGACTTTGAAATACGGAATGTGGCAACTGCATAGTGTTTGTTCCATGGGTTGGGAATTTTGGGTAGATAACCGCAGTCTTAAAAGATTGGTGCACTGTGGTGCCATATTTCCCAAATAGTGCTGCTATGCGTTGCGAGACTACTTTATATAGAATGAGGAAAGTACACTCCTGTATCTTGTGTTGTTGTCTTCACGATTTTTGAGATGGAGAGGGGGGGAAGAGAATATGAAACACTTTTCTTATACTTGAACTCCCTGAAACCATTGAGCAGAAAAGGTTTCTTTAAGTAGGACCATTCAGAATTCAAACGTATCGCATTCGTTGTTTAGAGGCTTATGATCCCTAGCTTTTGACTACAGAGGGTAATGATAGCCGACGTATAAGTATCTTTCACGGTTCGTGGGTTTCCATAAATCTCTAAGCTTAAGAAATATGTCATGGTGATCTTTTTAGAGAAATATTCCATGTTGAAATCGCCAAGTGAAGAAAGGAAAAATTAGATTACTTAGCACCGTACTTTGAAGAGTTCTCATGTCATCTGGAGTCAGATGAAGTCAATAACGATAGGAAATTTGAAAGAATGTTCCTGAAGAACTAATGACAAGAAGCTACAAATCGCGTAACCACAATGATGTCGAAAACTATCAGAATTCGAGCCCTTTGGTTGCAAAGATCTTGGTTCGAATCCGTCTATGACGCGTGTAACTTTTATTGGGGCTTTTCATCCAAAATGTGCTGGTCGTAATGGGATTAAGGTATTTCGCCCAGAAATACCTTAATTTTTTTTCGTCCCTCAAAACAGGCAAACTCGTCTCGTGAACACACATATCTATAGGCATAGAATACGTTTGGACAAGGAAAGCAAAGGGAAACTGACTTGTTATATAATGATTCTCTAGTAAAAGTAGCTTTGATATTTACCAACTACTAGTTTGATAAAAAACACCACGCACACTCACACAAAGGTGATAACTGATTTTCATCTCTACGGGGAGATTATCAGCATACTTACTGAGAGAGAGAGAGAATAGTTTTTGATTATCTTACTCTTCACAACTACTGCTGCATGTAGATTTATAACCTTTTAACGAGGTGTTGAGAGAAAATACTTTTTGTCCTTTTGCAAATATGCATTGATGACGATGATAATGATGATGGTGAGAATCCTACTACTGGGCAAAGGCTTTTCCGAAATGCGGGAGGACTGAGTCTACTGCTCCCATGGTCCATCTTGGGAGAGAACGTGTATTTTTGTGTATAGAAACCAGTCACAAACATCGATGTCCGTGGAAGGACTGGAACTCTTCACCTATTGGTTGGAAAACGAATATGCTGAAACACTCGGCTCACCAAGCTGGCTGATTTGCATTGAAAACATAAATGATGAAGGATGGAAAAGTAGCAACTGATATGCATTCAGAGTTATAAGCAAAATAAGAACTTCATATATTCTGAAAGGTTAATAACAATACAATATAATATATCAACTTAAAATTTTAGCATAGATATTGGGCACCGTCATTGCATCGATTTAACGTTGCACAATTTAACTAAGCAACTTACGATTTCTGCTATTGTGACATTACATCCTTTTATAATGTTCCATCCCAATGTAGTGGGGGAAATGCATATGGTTTACAAACGGAGATTTTGACTCTTCGCCTTGGATGGTTAATCACTAATTTTAAGAGTTTCAGCAAAATCTGTTTTTTTTTTTTTTTGTTACACTGCCTTTGTAACATGTAAATAATAATAACAGTTGAGTATGAACTCAACGCGCCTGCATTTTCTGAACGATCGTTATACGTATGCCTACGCAACCGAATGCGAATAAATTAGTGGTGTATTTTACGCTGTATTTATTAATACTTTAAGAAACCCTTGAGTCATTTCCTCTCTCTCTCTCTCTCTCTGTCTCTCTCCCCGTAATTCAAAAGAACATGAGTGCATACGTACCTCGCTGTATTCTTTTATCCATATTCTGCTAAATCCTCCCATTCTGCGATCCATGAATAATATAGAAGTTTCCGAGTGTACCCAGCCGTTAATGGTCTCGGTGGGTGCTATTTTTAGATCTTCTCTTCTGTTCTTCGGCTGCTCTCAGAAGCATTTCGATATAACCTACTGAAATAACGTTACTAGTAACACTGTATCATCTAAGCATGTAAGAAATAAATTATCTTTTCTTTTTTTTCGTCTTCTGAGTTTGCTGTAATTTCTTTTTCTTTTTCTTTTTTTTTAGAACTGAATATTCTACCATGAACGTGATTCTTTATTGGCTTATCTGTTGTTTCGAATTCTTCTTCTTCTTTTTTTTTTTTTTTTTACAAAAGTAAAAATTAAGTACTGCTCGGTTGTACTTTTTTCACTCAAAACTTGTTGTGATTGGATTAACAGTTAGAGTTACAAGCGAAAAAGGACCAATAAACACAAGATCACTATAGTCGAGCGAGTTAGAAAAGACCGACAGCAAGATGAACTAAAGAACGAAGAAATTAAACAGAAAGTCCATTCAATCAGCAAAGGAATGCCTTTTTGTAGCCTCGTTCCAAATCAGCGTAACAAGCCTTCGACTGTTCTGCAGTAAATGCAATTCATGGAAAGTGATGATACTTGAAACATACGATAAAATAAAATAAAGAAGATCAAATTTTTGGATGAATATGGAAAGGCGAACTTCAAGAATACAATTTTAGAAGGATCTGGTGTTCCTGTAGAACACAACCAACTCCCGTATTTCTGGAAGATGTTTCCGCTTAGTGTAGCAATGCGTTTAACATATGTATACTTAATTATTTTTATTTCTATTTTCCTTCATATCTAAGTTAAAAGAAAGAGAAGACTGGTTATGTAATCATATTTGTGACTGCGGGTCTAATGTTGAAAACAGTTAGATTCACTGTAATTGCTTTTGTTCCCATCTCCGGTCTCAGCTTAGCAAGTGTAGTGTACGCTTAAATACAGGGTGTCCCAAAAGTGGCATTAGATTGGAAAAAATAAGAATTTTTTAAAAAATTAAAAATTAAGAGAGAAGACTTTATATGTGTGTGTAGAAAGAGGTGGGCAACACGTAGAGGATATTTTGTAAATATTTTGTAATGAATATTTTGTAAATAAAGGTACATTTAGCTACAATTTCCCATTTTTCCTATATATGGCGACTTTTCGGACATCAATTACTAGTAGGAGTACTAGAACACAGGATGAAGGCACCTTCGTACAAAACAATTCATCAGTTCAAATACTGCTTGAGACACGAGTAATTGTTATAAAGGCAAGGTTTTTTTTTCAGATGAATACGAGTTGAATGGTCTCATACACAGTGAGAGGATTTGTTCTATTGAAATGAGAAATGTTTTGTAGGCGTAAGTTTCTGTGGTTTAACAGTTCAAAAGAAAGATTCCGGTATTGCCACCACATGTTTACTTAGAATTTAACGCAATGCAACAAAAACCAAGGCTTAATTCTACACCAAGCTTAGTCAGCATTGATAAAAAATATACCGAACAGTTAATGAACAGTTAGACGGCCATAACATCATAGAATGGACTATTTTTAGTAATTTCTCATTTCTTGCGTTTAAAGTTTTAGTTACCTTTAACTCCTGAAGATGTAAGTCAAACGACATACAAAACTTGTCGGGTTTATTTATTTTTATTTATCTTAATGAACATGTGGTCGCAATACCGGAATCTTTCTTTTAAGAAATGTTTTATCATTTAAAACCCAAAGCAGCCTGAACAAATTGGCTATTAATTTACCTAATTTTCTCACTCTTCATAGCCTAAGTTGCTTCAGCAATATCAACCACACCAAACGAAGAATAAATTTTATTTTTATTTTATCAGACACGTGTCTTTTATTAACTACCTGAAAATAAAAACTAATATTCCGACAATAAAAGCAACTTTATCTTTGTCATTGTTTTTAAATGCAAAATGCCTTTGAAAAAAAAAAAAAAAATCCGGAAGATAAATTTACCTCATCTGTATGATAGCGGCTAACTGCCTTTATAAATATTCCTTGCTTCCTAGACCCGGATTCGAACTCAGGTATTTCCAATCGAAAGATAAACGTCACTAGGTAAATGAATGTGCTACGAGGCATTCATACTGTCCAAATTAAACAGTCTGGAAACTTTCATTCTTCACTAAAAAATCCGAAATAATATTGTAGGTCTTCTTGTAGACCTAATAAAAAGTAAAAAAAAAAGGGAAATAAAAAGAGAGAATCTCGAGCACTAATTGTGATGATTTAACGGAATGCATGAAGTGGAAAGTCAATTACACTTTTTTTTTACTTTTTTTTTTCTTTTCGAGGCTATATAATGAGAACTATTTAGTTCATATTTAATTTATTGTAATTGATGTATATATATGTAACTTATTAATGATATTTTACAGTAATCTTTCCCATGAAAGGTTATAATAAAATGCCCGTCATACATTATATTAGTACCTTGAGGTCAAATTAGAGAACAAAAACAAGCCAGGTTATACTTCAAACTTACAGAAGAAAATCATTTGCCTCCTCGTCCATATCGAAAATAGGGTCGCTGTTCACTTTCTGTTTAAACTGAGATTCAGTTAAATGAAAATTTTTTAAAAAATATTAATAGTTTAAGTTATGATTCCGAAAAAGTGGTGGGAAAATGCCATATTATAATTAAGTTCACGTAAATAGAGAACCATAACTCAGTATATTGATTTGTGTGTGTGTGTGTGTGTGTGTGTGTGTGTGTGTGTGTGTGTGTGTGTGTGTGTGTGTGTGTGTGTGTGTGTGTGTGTTTCTACAAACGAATTTCGAGGATTTTCATTAAAAAATTCCATTTCCCCTTCTTTCCCCTCAGCACTAAAAGCTAAAGCAAAATGTTAAATGCATATCAAATGCAGAATGTTGTGCAATCGTCACTAGTTTCAGGTTTTTTTAGCTTTTTTGTCAGGCCAAGTTGCTTTGAATTACGGCCGAAGACACCTAAAGGCTATTCTGTTATGTATTTGTTAATTGAACGTATTTTTCCTCTTATTTTTTGATTTTGGGAATTAAAGTGTTTTCAATATATTTCTATTGGAAATATTTTCCAGTAGAAAAAAAAAAAAAGATAATCTTCTCCGTATGAAACTGACTAACAGATCTTCAGACGGGATTCGAACTTAAGTCTTTTCAAGGCCCTGACGACTACGCTACGGAAGTTTTTTTTTTTTTTTTTGAAGGGAGAGATCTTCCTCGTACTGTTTTTTTGCAAATACCTCTACTAGCCTTCTTCCAAATGCAATCTAATACGGAGCGTTACTCTTTATGACATTATTCGTCGGAAAAATTCCCACTCAGTCCAAAATGAAGGGATGAAGGAGTAGCTCTCTTCGTAGTCATTCCTACAGGTTACGTGGTTTCAACTATTTCCGACCAAATTTGGGACCTAATTATTTTCTTACGTTTGTTATTATGCTCTTTTCATTTCACCACAATTAGACAAGCGGATGGTGGAATTGTAAAGGAGGAGGAACAAAGTGATATACCGTAGACAACTGCTACAGGTCATCTAGTTATTCAACCAGTTATTCCTCGCAGATTTTCTTATTTTCCCAACATAAGTCCGATCATAAAAAAGCGGCATAAAAAACAAGTTCTGAGTAGCAAGATGTTGGCCGCAGTCCAAAAGCAACTGCTTGGCTGAGACCATTTCGTTTTTTCATTGTCAAGAATACAAACTGCCTCAGAAATTCGAAAAATACCTAAATTTGAATACTAGCAAAACAATAGACTAAATTATTCGTTATAATGTCAGTAACATGTCCGCTTCTAAATTTCAACCTGACATTCTTCCTCAGTACTTGGCTTACTCTTTTAAGAGCTAAAATAAACTAGAATATATGACAGACATTGTACGTTTTAGCGCGTACATGGTTTTATAAGATCGAAATAATCATATCAAAGAAGAAAGCACATAATTCGGAGGTTGAAAGATATTATTATTATTATAGAATAACAGAATCCCGAAGATGATTTTGCATGGCATATTATAGTGCTGGATAGCTCTCAAACTCGTACTCCAAATCATAAATGTATTAAACTGCAGACAGCGTTAATTGAATTAGTTCTTTATATTATTTAATCAAAGCAACAAGTTCAACTATGAATATTAAGTGACGAATTCGGTTTGATTAACAATACCTTTGGGTATTTCTTGTGAACAGTATGGTAATACTGCCATCTACTATGCCATCTTTTACTTTTACAGATCCAGAAGATTTAAAGCACAGCAGGTTAATATGCAAGTTCGCTGACTGAATGGATGACTATAAGATGTTATAAAAACCGAACAGGGATATATAGGAATGCTCTTGAACTTCTTAATAAATGTCTTCATCTTATCGTTCATTTTCTAAAAGCGTTCTTGTGATGCTACAGTGAAAGGGAAATCGCAAAGCTTAGTCATTACCTAAGTTAATAAATCCACAAAACACTTTTCCTGGAAACATTTGTCGTTAAACGACTTATGCTATTAAGAAATTAATGGAAACCTTATACGAAAAAAAGTCTTCGGTGAATGTTGGAGGGATTGAAGAATGGTCTTTAAACACGAAACCCTATTAATATGAATGTAAATGATTCGTTTGAACGTTAAGAAAGGCCAGAAAGTGCAGAGATCGTAAATGTCAGGAACCATTTGAAACAACAAGCCTCAAACAATGCTGTGGGTTTAGATAAACGCCAAGGAATAAATGAATTCACATTTAAGTACAATAAGGGTACATTTGACAAAACTCAAGACAACAAGTCTAAATATTAAACCACTCACGCAAAAACCAATAGTTCATTCCCTGCTAAATTAAAAATATTACGCATTGAGAAGAACCACTGCACTTCGCTAACTGTGATCTAATAGAATATGCAAACTAGCTCTTACTGCATTCCATTACAAGGATGAATATCCACCTCTGTAATGCAGCCGGTTACAACTACAATCGTTGCTAAGAAACACCTGAGTTATTACGTTCTAAAAGTTCCATTCGTACAGTCGTTTGAACTAAAAGTGAGTTAGCCAGTTTCATAGTTGGAAGACTTTATTTTACTGCCTAACAATGGGGAATTCATAATTTACAGTTTAAAAGTACTTACAAAGTGTCTTCGCAACCCAAACTTGATTCAAACGAGATCTTTCCAACCAAAGGACGTGGTCATTAGGGAAATAATAGAACGAACGACTGTTGCTCTTTACAGTTTTCAGGTGGAATGAGCAAAGAGCGGGCAAGATTTCATTTTTGATTTTGATCAGAATTACGGCCGAATCAACTATGAACTGTGAGGTTATCATGCTATGTCTGTTGACTTCTTATGCTTTGTGGCCATTTTGTTTATTTTGCGGGCGGAAAATCTCACCAGCCTACGTATCAGACCAGCAAGTACTTTTCGAATGAAAACGTAACGCGTGTTACTTTTCATTCCACGCGGTAATGGTATTAGGATAGGTTTATAACATTTATGGAAGGAACTTACAAGTTCTTCATATTTTATAATATTAATGTTCCTCGTTAATAGTGCTAGAAAAATTGAAAAGAAAAAATTAATTTCCAGCTTGCTTCGTAGTTATTTCTCTACATGTGCTGTGTACTTGTTTACACTATGGTTACACGAAGTGAGCTCCATGCTTTCAAATAAAAACCGCTTAAAGTACAATATTAATTCGAACCCTTTGGTCGGAAAGACCTGGGTTCGATTCCGGTCCATGACGTGAGGAACCTTTATCTGGTGTCTTTCGACCAAAGGTGAGTTAGCCGGCCTCATACGGAGGTAGGAATTTTTTCACCCGGAAACTAGGGTTTTTCGTCTCCCAGAACAGGCAAACTGGTCCCGTGAACACACGCGGAACTACAGTCATAAAATACAGACTTAATCCCCTCACTAAGAGGGCTCAGTCCTAAGAGACAGTTGAAGAACGAGGGGGGGCACACTAATAAATAAAAGTGGATTGTTGCTTTCTCTTTTTAGTGGAATCTCGGCGAAAACACAAAGCCTTTTTCGAAATATCACAAGAACAAGGCTAAATACCCTCCCAATACAAAGAATATCTTTCAAGTTTGTGAGCATCGAAGACTACTCGTACTGAAGTCTTCTTTCTTTCTTTAAAATTCCTATGGTAATTTTCCCCTATCGAAAACTGTATTTCGCACTTTGCTTCGTTACAAGCAACAAAGACTTTTCCAAAATGAATGTGATAAGCGAGAGGGCTACTTAACTTCCTGAACAAAGTTATTCGGAATATTACACTGCAGTCTACGATTCAACATGCAAGAGCATCTTTGTCCATGTATTTATTCCAACGTATTCAACCCTGAATAAGGTTAAGAGAAATAAACTCGTTCGCCAACAGAAAATGGCTTCGTATAGGCTCGTCAAGAAGTGAATGCATTATTTGAGTTCCCACCTGCGGCGCTGTCAGGAACAGAAACTTCCAAGGGGGTGCTAGATATTAATTATATTTTTCAAACGACATGTTTCTCTACTGAAGGCGTTTTTCGTTTAAAAACGAAGGACTCCTTTAGAAAAGGGAATAGGGATGAGCTGGGGGGGGGGGAGAGGGACGGTTTACAACCGAGTTTTCGGAGAATGTCATTAACAAGAACCAATGTTTTCATTTTGAACGAAGTGAAAATATGGGAGGTAGTACTAAAAACAAAAAAGTACCATGTGAGATAGAAAGAAGAATAACACGTCATCAACAGCAAGCTGACACGTCACACCTTATTATGAAGGTTGTTGCAAAGGGTAGTATTGGAATATCCAATAAGCATTTCGTGTATAGTGCGTCTCTTCTTTTTTTGGGATTGTTTGCAAAATTAGTCATTGACCTCATTTCATCTCATCTTTGTTAAGAAAAATGACAAAAACAAATTCGAACGCTGCGATCTCTCTCTCTCTCTCTCTCTCTCTCTCTCTTGATGACTTACCTCTCAATATTGTGCCAATGGAAGCTCTTGATTGTATCAAATAGCCTCTGCTAATTGATACAATCAAAGCTTATTGTATCAATTACAATAAGTAATTGATACAATAAGTATCATTGTATTAGTGCTTTGTCTCTTGATTTATTCTTACATACACATCGACTCAGTTTCACCACTAACTGAGTGTATATCTGATGAGTTGATACGTATAAGTAACCTTAATTACCTTAATTATATAAAACTTTAATTAAAACGGTATCATCAAATACAATGAAATGTGCGATTAGAAATACAAACATGTCTTTTGTTTGTGGATTCTTAATGAAAACAAATAACGAAAACCAACAGAGAATTAGAGTGTGGGTAACGTTTCATTGGACAATTGATAAAACATCAATCTAACCGGTTCGAAATGTTTCAAGAAGATTTTGAAGGGCAAATCCCATTGCATAAATAGCGTTCAAGCAAATACTCATTTGGGAGAATGAGCAGATATAACGATATTTTCCCCCTTATATTTATTCTGTACTACCTTAAATTTATTCATTAAAAATCAGTAGTGATAATTTATTGAAAGTGCCATGTCATTATTTTATTCTTTGTTTCTTCTGTTATTTCGAAATCAAATTCGTTGTCCTAAATTAGAATGATCAGTAGTTAAAACTTTAACTGAGCGAAATATAATATTTTAAATAATTATTTAGAAGTGTGTAATCTACTTTTCAGTTATTCACAAACCCAAAAGGGGAATCGCTAAGGATTTTCCTGTAGTAAAATTTATAATAGGAATGTTTCAAACATTTATTTTGTTAATGTTTGAAGAAAATGGTGGATGATTTATTTCAGGAACTACCTCGACTGCCTGTACCAGACCTGAAGCTGACACTCGAGCGTTACTTGGCCAGTATCAAAGCGGTGGTTTCTGCTCCACAATATGACCAGACAGCACAAATAGTAGAAGAATTCGAGAAACCAGGAGGAGAAGGTGAAAAACTTCAGAACCGTTTGAAAGAATACGCAGAAATGAAAGAAAACTGGGTAAGTGAATTACAAGAAGGTTACTCTCTTAAACTAATCATTAGCTGCTTTATATGCTTCAATAACGATGTCCCCCTTAATTGCATTCTTCCATTGATTTAATTTTATTTACAACTGCAATGCACTGATAAAGCGGATATGTTTATTGGAAATTGAAGAATAAATATCTCGAATAACTTGATAAAAATGAGCGAAAACAACTCTTGGAGATCTGATCACAGTATTTCCTTAGAAAAGTTTCGTAAAAAAAACGTCTTATTTTAGAAAGATAAGCTTCTTAAAGCTCAGTGCTTAGACATCAATGAAATGGAAGTTCTTATCAGTTCCGGTGGATGAGCAGAATGCTTCTTCAGTGATCCTTAAGCCGATTTCTAAACCTTTTTTAGTAATGTGATAACTAAAAATTCAGTCTACAACATTCTAGAGCTTCAATAAAAGCCTCCCGCAAATGTCCTTGTAAGAAAATCTCTTGGATAATTTCAGGTTGTTTTTTTTTCTTCTACGCAAAGATTAAAATACTAAACAATGGGTTGGAAAGAGAAAAGAAGAGATCTAGGTCTATTTTTGGAAAATCGCTTATGTCTGAAAAAAAAAAGTGTTTGTAGCTCCCATGTCCTTCGGGAAGCGTAAAGAAGAAAGAAGAAATAGTCAGTCTAGAAGCTTAAAATGTGAGACTGAAGGGATTCATCTCGTGGACTTTTCATCGCAGGAGATCAAGTTAGTCATCGTTGCTACGTTATCTTAGAAATATTGGGACTGTGCAATGAGAGGATTAGATTTAATGAGCTCTGCTCGGAAAACAGAGAGAGAGACAGAGAGAGAAAAGACCTCTGCCAGTCCATTCTAGTTTGCTTCAAAATATTTTCCTGAATTAGAACTGAAATTGCTGCATAGTTATTTGGTTGATACGGGCTGTGTCTTCCATATTTCGTGATCGGAATTGATTACATTGGAAAGGCTTTTTGTTAAATAAAATATGGATATTTAGATATAAAATATGTAGCATTCTAAATATTTCGTAATTAATTTCTTTGAAATTATATGTGTTTACTTACTACGATATCTACTTTTTAAGCTCCTAATTTCGATATCTTCCAGTTAAATAATAATGAGCATATTTAATTATAAGCTAGATGATTAATATAATGATTTTAATTATTATTAAGGAGTTGGTCCAACTTAATTATAAATCCTATTGCTTAATATCATTAAATGTTCTTTAGTATATGAACTGGAAATTTATTTTAGTTTTAAGAAATTTTATGTTCTTATACATGTCTTACACCATCTAAAGTCCGCGCGGTTAGCCTAGTGGCTATGCGCTTCGCAATCATATGCCTGGGGAAGGAGTGTCCTGGGTTCGATTCCCGTCGCCGACGAGAGGAGCTGAAGGATCTATCATAGTCAAGTTAGCCGGTCTTGGGCGTGGACAGCAGAGTTTTTCTACTCAATTTATCTGTAATTTTTGCTCACGCACACCGCCTCCGAGAACATACACGGATTACAGTCAGGAATACTTAAGACCCAGCCATAGGCCTGACTCGTCAGCTATGCCGGTCCTGAGCCTGGATAAAATTAAGGGGGATTGAGATGGTGCCGTATCTTCCCGTAAAAGGGACTCACGGACGTTGTGTCATCATACGAAAACTAACTAGCTAAAAATTTCTAATTTTGCACTTCTAAGAAAGCATAATATTTTATAGCATTTAATTTAAATTAAATAAATACGATAATTAGTGGAGACTAGGCAAGTGAACGAAGGGTGATTTGCCCATCTCTTTTAAAAGAAAGTTCCATTATATCGCCACTTCTACATATGGTACCTAAATGGCCTTTGATTAAGAGAGAGAGAGAGAGTATTCAGTGATCAATTCTCTTAAAATTCAGACATTCGACTGATCATAAAAACTGTTCATGTTATTCAAAAAGCCAAACAGTTAAATTGGAACGGGGCTAGCCATTACGGTTTGGATTCCATAGAGAGGAAGTTCGAGGATGAGATCATAGTAATAGCAAGAAGCAAATGGATGAAGATATGATATCCCGTGAGAAATAGAGAAGAGTGAAGAAATTTGGGAGAGGTCTTTGCCAGTACCGGTATTCTATAGACTGATATCATCATCATCATCATCATCTCTCACATACAAAAAAAAAAGATTAAATATTACCTAATAAATATCTAACGAAACATCTTTATTTTTGCAAATACAGCAGCTATAGACTGATTGGTAATACTCTTAAAATTCCAGATAAATAATCAGCATTTTGTCACGAACGAATTTCGTTACCGAGGTGTTATGATTTGTAATCATTTGCCATAATTCAAATTTATTGCAGTGTTTGAAAAAGAAGAAATTCTCAGAACAGACAGTTTGACCGCAAGTACATTTCTGTTCCTTTCATCTCAACATCTGCACGTACAAAACTGTACAGCATTGGCAATTATTCACAGACACCTTCTTAATCACTGGAACATATGAAGCATCTTTTCATTTTCATCTGCCACTCCAATTAAGGTATTGTCTCAACTGAGTATTTACAGCCCATAAAATGATTCACTAACCATTAGCATAAGCTTATTTGGTACGCAGTATCACAGTAACATTTTACAATTCCCACTGCCGTTCTTGAATTTATGAAATGCAGCAGTAACAAGCACCAAAACGTTCATGTTCCAACTGCTTATTTCGATGTTCCACTTTCGTGCAATGGCGATAACACCAGAGGAATTACAGAGTATATCATCGCTGTTAGGTAAACTGTTTAAGAAAGTCCATCTGTATTTTATTACCCCTGATAAATGTGCATGGCTTTACAGAGTGGGGGATAATGACACACCGTGCATACACATAGAACGCCAATGACCCACCACGATAAAGTATCATGCAGAGCAAGGCGAAGTATTCAAATGAAGAGCTTCAGGGAGGTGATGAATATCCTATACGTGACATATAATCGGCGCATAACAACGACTTCCAACTGGAGGGGGGGAAGAAGGGGACGTGAATGAACTTACCGACAAAAGTCCATTGAATTCGTGGGGAGGGAAATATTAACAGAAACATGCTGCTGATGTAGCTCTCGGGAAGTTAATGACATCCTGTTTCGGAAGTGTTTCTATGGTTACACATTAACTCACTGACACACCAATTGTCAATATGTCTCATCGCTATCTAACCCCCTACACGAGGTGATAATTCGATTGATGACGTCACAGGTGCTTAAGCGATACGCATGCCGTTTCCCTGAATCTAAGTACAGAGAAAGAGAGAGAGTTTAGTGGATTAGTAATGAGGCAACTAAGGTTGGGAAGTGTCTGTGTGTACGTGTATTAATTTCATGCGCTTTTGAATAGTTTGGGCTATCTTTGGGGCCATCAATAACTAATGGAAAAGCCTAGAATGAAAAGTCACTGAGAGAGAGAGAGAGAGAGAGAGAGAGAGAGATTGTTTTATGGTGCAGGGGCAAAGGTCATACTGCGTCATAACACACACACAGAATATGTATCATCAGATGATTTTTTCTTTCCCTGTCTCTCTCTCAACACACACACACACACACACACACACACACACACAGAAATAACACTAATGCGTTCTATTTAAGCAGACAGCATTCGTCTTGCGCAATTCCCCAGTAAGGGTTACTATGCTGAGTTCCTGCAATGTTATTTTTCTGCGGTCATCTCCGCATAACGTGACTACAGTTTAGCTTCTGTGCATCGGTTCCAAATATCCAAGATGTACGTCTTAAGGGACATAAGAAAGGCGGATCTCCTGTCACTCGAAGTAGTGGCCCATCCTCCGTAAGCCAGAGGGCAAAAGACAGCATGACCAATAGCAAAACTGTTCGTGCCTCATTGCAGTGTTCCTCTGTATGTTTGTTCGCGTGTTGCTGAATTAGCATGTTCATCTTGGCTCTCGATCACGAGCCCTCTAACCTTCCCGTGCGGGCAAGTGGAAGGGGGAGAGTAGACGTGAGGGAGAGAGGGGGGGGAAGTAGTATGTGGGATGGCAGTTCGATCAGTGGAACGTGCCAAACAGGCGTTTTCCTTTCGCCGTCGTCCGTACCGTGATAACCCAATAATTCAAAAGAGCACATTCGTCTGGCAGAAGGACGGCCCAAGGCACGTGTGGTGTTTGCACTTATGCCCACTTGTGCCCCGAAGCGCTGACGCGTTGATGAGAGTTCAGACAAACTCTAGGATTTGAATAATTTCTGCCAATTTTAGCTTGCTGCAATCGACAGGTTTGGGAAGAGGAGGAAGATGCCTGGGGGATCCACAAAGAAAGTTGATAAATTTTCTATGGAAATTAGGGTGCAGATTTACCGCACTTGGAATATTTTTCACTCCACTTGTTGCGTAATAGGGGACGTAGACGTAAATGGCTGCACCGTTGGGTTCATGGAGGAAACAACTTGAACATCTTTCACTTTTATGAGACGACGATGAGAATATTCACAGATGTCTCGAACTGCACCGAGGCAAGCACTGCATTACGGAGTTGTTCTCCGTGCGTCACACTGCCTCGAAACATCACATCCGAAATGTCTAAAACTGTACTTGTATGAGGGTTGGTGAAGCTGTCCGTGAACAATGAAGAACATTGTAATGAGTATATTACCTGTGGTGAGTGGAGAGAGTGACACTGTACGCACCAATTATGGTAGATGAATAGTTATTATTCAGTGCAAACGATGTGGATATTCTTGTCTGGTGATTGATATGCGAGATAGCCAGAGATATGAACTCGATCTACGAAACAGATTTGATATCTGAATTTTTAACTTAATGGAGTATTTTTAAGTGTTCGGGCAATACTATTTGAGCAATACTACAAAAAATAACCACCGATTCTTATTAACAGGCAACAGTTCCTAGCTGTGTTTTCACTAGTCATGCATACCATATAAATGAGGATTAAATTGAACCCAGGCGGTTAATGATGTTAATCGTTTAGTCCACTGTGTAACATACGCTTTTGCATTGGCGACGCCATCAAAAGGAAAAAGGAAATTGTAAGAAGAGACGGCTAATGGTAGGATTAGTGACTTCGGAAGAATGGGGAATTTGTGTCCTGAAATCGTATTATATGCAGCATTTTGCAAGTGGGATTCTGTTAATTATGATGCTAAATGAGTATAACTGAAATTTATTATAGGGACTTCATGATTCAGGATGCATTTTATAAGAGTGAAAGGATGCATTTATAAAAGGTGAGTTGCCGTAATGATAAACGGATAATAGCAAACTTAATGCAAGCCGTTCCGAACACGCTAACAAAATTCGTTGTTTCTACTTAAAGAAATTCATAATAAAGGCAAAGAAACAACGAATTGTATCAACTATAGACGTCAAACAATTTGTATCCATTACTTTAATTCTTAAACTCAATGGCCTATCACGACCAACTAACTAGACTTCATTTGGTGTGACTATTGTAACTGGGCAGTGAATTCCATCGGCAGAGTCTATTAC
The DNA here is from genome assembly GCF_054136105.1 of Typopeltis vanoorti. Classification (NCBI taxonomy): domain Eukaryota; kingdom Metazoa; phylum Arthropoda; class Arachnida; order Uropygi; family Thelyphonidae; genus Typopeltis; species Typopeltis vanoorti. The sequence continues at coordinate 134,497,285 of NC_143549.1, forward strand.
GTCTAGCTAGCAAAAACTCTAGTTTCCAGGAAATAAAATCCTACCTCATATGATAATATCTAATTCACCTTTAGTTGTAAACCCTTGTGATTCCGGTCAAAGGACAGATTCGGTACTAATTGAGTTACGAAGACTCAATTTTAATATCTTTAAAGTGATTCGTTTCATCATATATATGTGTGTGTGTGTTATGCTTTATCATCTACACAGTATCATATACAACCCGTTCCAGAAGGTGAGTTCGCGATGTAATTTGCCTCATTTCTTCTTAATATTTCATACAGAATATTGCATGCAGATTTAGCCAATTATGGCAGCAATTCATATAACAATATAACCGAATAAAGTGATGATTGACCGGGATATTTTGGCGCTTGGATTCGAATGTTTATAAATAATCTGTGCTAACAGTCATGGCGATAAGGATAGTCTCCTATACGACAAGTATGATCATCGAAATAAAAGAGAAACACATTTGTAGCAACGCTGGCTTGTTTATAAATGGTCACTATGGCCGCGAAGTATCAGTTCGTTATGATTGCTAATTGTGTGCTTTCCGAGAGAATTTTTTTGTATTTTTCTAAGAAAAACGTTTACTAGAATTTTACCTAGAAGATGATCAGGTTCGAGATATAACTCAACCCATCTTCATGTTGAATTTTGACTTCCCGTAAGAAGAAATGTTTATAAACAATGAAACTCCCCTCATATAATCCCATTTAATGCTCCCCCCCCCTAAAAAGGGGTTCTAATCATTTGCTACAAATCTTTACCTAGAAGAATTTTAAGCTTTATACTTAAAACCCTTTTTAATAAGTTTCAGTTGCACTCTTTCTTAAGATATCCAAAAACTCCGAAAACATTGAATGATATCTTACTTAATTGGTACTGGCAAATGCTAAGCTGCTGACATTATTAAAGGGAAACAGCCTTTCAGCAAGTCATCCAATTTATCCACAAGTTACGCACTGAAAGCACCTTGTCATTCATGGAAAATTCTGAAAGAGATTTCATATGACAATAAAAAAAAGTGTTTCTTTCTTGAGTGATTCCTCTAGCCTATGCAAGAAGAACACTCAAGATCTTAGTTCTTTATGCACAAATGAGATGGTATTTTGTACAGATAGTATTTCACATGTGTCTAAAGTCAGATAAGGTCATCGCTGTATGGAACGTGCATCATAATTTTACCCTCTGGTCTCGTACATGTGATATTTTCTGCAAAAAAAATACAGAAGCAAAAGTAGGAGTACTTTAGAAAGAATTTGATGGCCTTTCTAACAGTTGTAGAATCACATATGGAGTAACGTATTTCTAAGTGCAAAAAATGTGAAATGCCAGATTGATAGTATATCTTGAGAAGTATTTTGACATTTATTCATGTAAATTCTCTTTCTCCTCGGTTCCGTCTAAGAAACTAAAAAGTTTCTTAATATAACTTAATGAAATTACCGTCATTTTAATTAAAAAACACAACACGCATTGGAATGTTTACAGTATTTATATTTCTTAATATGCCACATACTTCAGCGCTTTTTCATTCAGAGAAAGAAATCCGGCCTGAAAGGAGATTTATGTTTCCCCCCCCCCTACTCCCTAAAATGCATTTTAAGAGTGGGTGCGTAAATACAGTTTAGCATTACTTTGATTCCAATGAATACTTACAGATTGCCTTCACTTATTAAGTAGAACCCTTAGAAAAGAAGAAATATCACATCCTTCCTTACTGTTGGAAGGAAATGATGAATCGTAAGTTTAGTTTGTAATGAACACTTGGATATTTAAGAAAGCAGTGAAGTTGTTTATTATTGGCAGACTAGTAAAAATGATGTTGCGAATTGGAGAACAGCATAACACAGAATATTCACCGTGCAGATACTCTAATGCTTCCATTATACCTCTTGTTGGATACGCTTCGTAACTCTATCAGCTATCGACTTAGCTTTTCTATTTGTCCGTCTGAACTGTTCAAGGATTGACATGACATTTAGAAGTCTTAATCTTCTTCTTCTTTCTCTGTATAGCGCTTTTATCCCGCTTAGTGCAGGATCCATTATGATTTTATTCAGCTATGGGAAACTCCAACCTGATTGTCGCAGAGTCTGGCGTTGGGGCGGGAAATAACAATTTTTATGACTGATCACGGATCCGGGACGAAAAACCCGAGTTTCGAGGTGAAACCCCACCCCTACCTCACCTGTAGTCAAAGGAGATCAGATAAAGGTTCCTCACGTCTTGGACGGGAATCGAACCCAGCTCTATCAGTGCACTGTGTCTATTAATTTCAGATGGGCTTCTGGCCAATTTATCTGTTTTTGCGAGATAAAACACCCGAGTCTCCGAGAGGTAAACCCCCCCCCCACCACCACCACCACCGAATGAGGCCGGCTAACTCGTCTTCAGATGAAAACCCCTAATTATATTTTGCGCCCGAGGGAGAATTTAATACCAGATCTCTCCAGCCAGCGGGCATCGTCCATACTGCCTGAACTACGGAGGATCCAAAAGTAATTAGAATTCCACAAATCTAATCTTTATTCTTACTAACAAAACTTGTTACCATTGTTTAATTCAAATTATTTCTTTGATAAAGTTATTCCCTGAAAAACGATTTAGTGGTGGCAGATCAACAGAAAACATCATCATCATCACACACACACACACACACACACACACACACACACACACACACACACACACACACACACACACATCTAATAAAATGAGTGCCAAGGAAATTCCGTCAAGCAAAATAGCCATTAACATGAAGGTCTGGATGGTAATTCGAATATATAGAATTCCTGGCAGATGCCCTTCCTATTATCTTCATCCTTACAGAAGACAATGCCTCTTATTTCCCCAAAGGAAGTAGTCGACACCGTTTAGCCAAAACTAACTTTTTAAAAGTTAGGTGGAGGATAGCCAGTTCCATCCTTAGTCGATCACAGATAATTGGGCCAAGGCTGTCAGTGATTTTAATTGGCTTCCGGGAGGAGAGAGAGTACGGTGAAATACAGAATTTCCAGAAAAAAAAACTGCTGTACAGGACAGAAATTGACTAACTAGGGAACCAGTCAAAGAAAGGCTTAGAAAAATTCCTCTGGTCAGCGATAGAATCGAATTTGACAAGATTTCTTATTGGGGGGGGGGGGGCTTAGTGCTATGGATGCAAACACCATTTCTACAAAAATAAACACACGCCTGTCAGGCGATATGTCATTTCAAATATTTATGTATGGTGACTATATTTAATTTGAATAAATTGAATTTTTTTTAATTTTTTAATTTTGATGTAATTCGTTTTATTTCAATTTAAAATGATTATCCAAAGAGAGTGACAGTGAACAAATTACATAATGATTAATAAAACGAATTGATAAAATAGCATTCTTGCTTTGTTTGAATAATCTTCATATATGCTACAGCCGCAGCGGTTTATAATGACTTTTAACCATTTAAACTTGCCAGGTTTATTTTCCTCCAAAAAATTCTAAATTTTGGAAATATAAGCTAGTGTAACTGTAATACACTACCTTTTGTTATATTCAATTATATTGAGTAACCAAGGAACATGTATTATTGTTAATGTTCATGGTAATTGTTTTTTTTTTCTCTTCTTGAGAAGAGTTTGCTTTTAACTTATTTTAATGTCTTTCGAGAAAAGATTTAAACCCAGACCATTGCTATTAACTAGCTGAAGTGAACACTCATCGATCTATGTTATCAGATTTACTTTCTTGCTTGCATATGTACACTACATGGAAAGAAGTTAATGGACTCCATGGTGCGAATAACAAACAGTTATGGTGCCCACTTTAATAAGATGTAGGGCTTTCTTTCGCTGCGATGACTGCAGCAATCCTACAGAGCATACCTTCCACGAGCTTACCATAGCAATCAATGGGAATTTTGAACCATTCTTTCTGTTGGCATGCAGTCAGGTCCTGGACTATTGTGGGGGCGGACGTCCCTTGACCTCACCTGACACTCTAGGTCATCCCACAGATGTTCAATAGGGTTAAGATCAGATCTCTGTGAAGGCCACTCAAGTGTGGTAGTTATGTCCAAACCACGCAGTTACAGCAGCAGCAGCCTTCTACTGGTGCTGTGCATTATCTTGCTGGAAGAGACAATGGTCAGTTCCGTAGAAACTGACCTACTTTCCACAAAGTAGGAAGCATTGGATTGTCCAGAATTTTCAGATACCTCTCGGAATTCAATATTCGTGGCGCCGCAAACAGAGGTCCGTGGCCAAATCAGGAAAAATAGGACCATACCATGGCATCACACCGTCACCTCCGAATTTCATAGTTTGGTTTTCACTCTCTGGTAAGAGAAGTTCGCCGGGCATCAAACACACCCATACTTGTTTCTTTTGTGTCTGTTGACTTCTTTTCAAGCAGTGTATAACTTCTGTGAGTAGCTAGAAATCGACTAGAACTAGAAATTTGTAAGCCGATATGGTTTACAAATCGACTAAGATAATGGTTTGTTAGAATGAATTGCTTCTTCTAGAAAGACTACGATTGACATATTAATGAAAGTCTGACGAGTCGAGATTACAACAACTAAATTTCGGATTTTCTTTACAGAGATTAAAAAAGTTTAGAATAAGAAACCTTTTATTATACACAATCCAAGAGCACAGAAACTAGCTTAGATTGGAGAAAGAGAGAGACAAAGCTCTATGTTTGCAGGCTGGAAACTTTAAACAGTTACTTTCGGGAAAATCACTACTAGTCATATTATATCCCAACAACCCACTGGCACATGAAATAGCATGAAAGTCAATATTAAAAAATAAAAATAAAAAATACAAATGAAGTATTGCATAGCAACAATGTGGCACTGCTCACCGAAGTTCCTGATCCCTTTTGTTGTTTGATTGACAGACCGTTTACAGAGACTCCCACTGGAATAAAATATCATTAAATCTAAATACCGCTCTAATTAATCATCTCGGTTAGCAATGTTGTAATTCAACACAGGTCTCCTGACGACTGGCATCAATCCTTCTACACAACGCTGGACCAGCGGTCGTGGGGGGGGTGGAAGACTCCATAAATTGCACGTGATAGGAAGTAGCATTAGGCAAAGCTTTTCATTACTTGGAGTTCGTTAATTTAGTGCTCCCAGATAGAGATTTGTCGGTACAACCAGTGAGTGGCTTAATTTTCAGACATGCTATGATTGGCATCTCCTCCCCCCCCCCCCCCCGTGTTGATTTGGACGAGAACCCTTAGTGACAAAACACGTGCACCGAGCAAATGAATTGTTCAGTTTGGGAACAAATGACTCTAATTAGGAAGATGCACCATTATCGGAAGATAAGTTTGATGCTCTTCTAAGATCGTTTTTCTAGATGAATTCTGCTAAATTAAAATATTCCCTTATTATAAAAGGAACGTAGAGGCAGTAAGTGGAGCAACGGGTGGAGTCGCTCATGCGATTACACTGCACAGAAAGCATCAGAATACATTTTATCGTTATTGTGCTTTATTTTATGAATTAGTGATAATTTGATCAGCCTTCTCATTTTTTGCGTCTCTCTCTCTCTCACACACACACGCGCGCGCACAGCACAACAAAGAATATGGCAACATCATTTTTTGTTTCTTTTTTTTACTGCCTTGCAAAATGAGGAATTAAAGTAAGCATTCGAATAATCCGAATTACAAATGAACGTTTTTTTTTTTTTAATCTTTCGTAAGTTTACTTCATTGTTCATTTCACAGTTCAAAATATAACCTGTAATTGAATAGTCTGTTATTCATGATCTCGATTAGGCATTGATCTATCCAAATTCATTATATTTTCATGGGTAAACTATAGTAACTCACCTTTATGTTTATATTTGAACTAAAATGAATGCACCACTGAAGAGAAGGTATCAAATAGCACTGAAACGTCTTAATAAATTAAAGTATGACCAAAGAAATCAGAGAGAAAAATACTTATCCTCTGAATATGATGGATTTCGGTGCTCCTAAGGCTGTACGTAGACTAATACGTTCCAAATCTGTGTTGTGTGAAGTAATAAAAAGTGTTCTTTCAAGCAGTTGCTACTGTAGTTTGTTACTAAAATAATTTATAATAAGATTTTTATAAATTTGTGATTTTATAACATTTAAGTTACTTGGCGTTTTATGAATGTAATTTTGGTGAATGTAAAAAGGAATGATAAGTTGCGATGATAATTGTGTGGAGAAGTTGAGTAGGTAAAGAAAAGTTAAAATAATTTTCATTCCATATTATAAAGGTTTTAGTTCATTTACATGAAAAGGTGTTAATGAATTTTCAACATTTTTCTGGACATATCAATCCCGCGAATGCATTTCAAGCGATGTAACCAATTCTCCTAGGCGACAACTGATAAGAAGGTCATTACAAAAATATCTGTTCTCTTATTTAAGCTGACGAAGCGGAAATGAACTTCATTTTTCACCTTTAATGTGAACAACTTACTCTTTGAATATTTTACAACAGAACGAACGAGCAAGCGAGAGACAGAGAAATGATTTTAAAAATCACTTCTAAGACTGAAATCTAAACCCAATACGAAGAAGAGTCTCGTACAAGATTCACTTAAAGATCATATCTTAAAGAAAACGACAAGGCATGGATGATTGCTCTTTTCATTTCCAGAAAAAAGCCTCAAATCTTTGTAAATCTAAAGTCAGCAGAGACGAGCTTCTCTCCTTCATTCCTTCGAGTTTCTCCTGTTTTACAATGCAAGTATCGATCGCCTAGTCTTAGATTGACACCTGGAGCTCACATCGGATTGGTTACTTTCGATGTCTTCGATTGGCTACCCGCTTACCTTCGCATACCTCTAAAGTATCATCCATTTTCTTGAACCGAAATTTGCTCTTTGGAATTGAGAAGTAGGGGAAGGATATAGGCGGTTTCATGGGCGGGTGAACTGTCGGAATAAACGGAGCGCATGAACTCATCATGAATACCGAGAAAAATCTTAAAATAAGCGACTTTTTTAAGGTCAAGGAGGGGGGGGGATCGTTTTTAGAATTTAGATTTCCGTCTGAGTTTTCTTTGTCAAAGTGAAGGATAATTAAGGTAACGTAAGAAGAAATTACTTCCGAATTTTTCTTATTATGCGTATCAAAGAGACTCCGCCCAATAAAATTGCTGACATTTAAAGCAACGCAAATCCTGTTAAGTGCTTCATTAGAGATAATGAGCCAAATAGATGTCACCTTCAAAACTTTGTCGCCTCGCTTCCTTTTTCTATTCTCCTTTATCGATTCTTAGTTTTGAGCCATTTTTTTTAAAGATTTACTTTAAAATAGAAATATTTGTGATTCCTTTTTGCTATGCTTCCTGTCTAGTCGGTTTAAGTATGTTTTTATGGAACAGTCTAGTATGTCTAGTCTCAAAAGATTACGATTGAACTGGTAGAGAAAAAATGTTTCGGTGCATTATCCAATATGTTTAGGTGCCTGGTCGTATAAGAGATAAATATATCGCTCTTGCATTTAAAATATTTTCGGCAAAACCCACAACATAATTTTTTGAGTTCTGTTATTGACTTTAAAACATTTTGTTTGAATTCTTATCAGCAAGTCTCCAATTAAAGTGCATTATCGTATGCATTATAAATTTCATGCATTATGAAATTTCATTTACCTGTATGAATATCATGAACTCTTGATTCATAACTCACTTGTATTACTGATCAACCTTTGAAGCTCCAGAACTAGGTTTTGATCCCGTCAGTACTGAATTGTTCTTGAAATGTGGAAAAATTCTTTCCAACATGTAATGCATATTCTGAAAAGTATATGGACTTCAATTCCAACAAGTACAAAGAAGCATCGCAGGAAAGAGCATATAGCATTTCCAGGAGTTGGACTGTTGGATGCACATCAGAGGATTGATGTTTATGACAATCCACTGATGTGACATCCAGTTCATCAAACTCTGTTATTGTCAGTCCCCAATGTTGGGTGAACGGATGTAAGATCGAAGGGGATTTTAAAATTCGAGGTTCTCCAATCTTAAGGGAAATACTTATAGATACAAAGCACATTACATACAAAACAAATTTTTAAGAATGACTTCACAATTTTCTGCAGGCTTTTACAAAACAAACACGCCAAAAAAAAAGTTCAAAACTAAAAGTCATCAAGGATGTTCAAGATTGTTTTTTCCTATTCGTACAAAATTGCATAGGCTACAGTGATGAAGTCACATATCGTTTGGAATGTGAGATTCCGATCGTTTTTGGACTCGGACACAATTGAGACAGATTCAAAGGTGATAGCGGAACTAATCAATATTTAAACTTTTTCTTGAGAACGTCACTAGTTGGGTGAAACGAGGACAAATTTCGTTGCCCGATGAGAACTCACTCTACTTACAAGGAGTCCGAAGTGGTTCGAAAAATGCCCTGTGGTTTGGTCTCTAGTTTCTGGATTTTATAATCCTTATTCCTTCCATGTTACCAAGAATATGCAAAGGCTTGAAGGGTTTCATAATGAGATTCGCATTAAAAGTAACTGTGCTCGCTTCAAACTACAAAAGATTATATCATACAGCGTGAATGGAAGAAATGCCATTGTTCTTATCTCTTATCCTCTCAAAAAAATGAGTGGATGGAAACAAAGAACCTTTACGAGAGTTTTTGAACAAAGGATGTGTTATCTGATCTCCTTCAGATGTGCCATTGATTTTTTTTTCCCCTGGGAAACTCTGGTTTTTTGTTCCGCAAGGCTAGCAAAACCAAACGGCCAGAAAATGCATGCAATTAACAGACATGGTCGACTACACCGTAAGAAGCAACCGCACTACTACAGCATTTTGGTTAAGTTTCTGTAAAGCCATACTTGGCCGTGACACGTATGGCTTTACTTCATCTTCCGCTAACACGTAAGCGGAAGATGAAGAGTATCTGTCATTGTTTCAGGATTATGTGGCTTAAGTACATGATATTTTTGGACGATATCATTTGAAGGTCTAGAAACATCTCCAAGATCACTATGGAAAATATCTATTTTTCTGTTTAAGATGAATGCCTGAGACTTTGTAACTGTTCCAGTAATTTCATTATTTGAAGCATAGCTTTCAATGAAGTAATAACATTTTCACCTAGCACTGTTATATTAACGAGCATTCTTCAATATTCATTTTTCATTCATTATTAAGAGTTCCAGAGATTTCTCGATTAGTTAATGCATTAAGCACAAAATCTGCACATCCTTTTGTAGGCACTGGTTATCTTTTAAGACTATGGATTGTTTTTAATATTTATGCTTTCTAGCATCTTTCATCTTAACTGATGCTTGAGTCCTTTATTTTGCAAATGATAAGCAGATTAAGAAAATGCAAATATTCAATTTATCATTTGTAAACGACTTATCCATAAGCTTTCCATAAGCTTCTCCATAGACTGTTAAATTTTTGCATGTCTGTAAAACTGTCTGATTTTTCGTATATGCTACATTGGCAAATCAGGGATATTTCAGGATATTATCCTTCTCAATAGCGGAACAGCTCTGAAACAAAACACGAGTCAAGAATAAATAAATCTCCTAGCATGTATTAGAAAATGACATCAACTCATACCGCTATAATTTAACATGGTGGGTTAAAGCAAAGCGCGATAATATCGATAATGTTAACTTTTAGGTATAACGTGACACTGTGAAAATAGTCTTTGATGGCTTCGAAGTGCCATCTTCGCTTGTCAGTGTGAAGCGTTTGACAGCAGTTATTCCCTTGAAATTGTGCTTTGTAAATATGCACAAAATATCTCTTTAACTTTGGATGAATATATTTTTGGATGAAATTGATATTTAGAATTCGTAATCAATCGTTTTTATTTTGCAAAAATTGGTGAATAAATTCTAACCGATAGTAATAATTCTGTACTGTTGGTGGAATTTGATGAAATTTGAGGTTCAGAAATTCCACGGATAATTTGAATTTTCATTTAATTCAAGCCGTTTTCGAAGTTAAAATTTAAACCTCCGTAGCTCAGCCGGTGTAGATAAAGCCCTTGGGGTGAAAAGACTTAAGGATGGCAGATTCATTTCATCACGCGATGTGCGACCACTACTCGACTTTTATTAGTGACCCAAACGAAGTAAAAATGTCTATATGTACGAGTAATCTATATAGCAGTGTTCCTGGATTTCTTGACACTTAGTCTGCCAGTTGTATTAATACTATTGTTCTATAGCCTTTCGTGGGTGAAAATTACATAAACGAAAATGTACACAAAAAGGCAATTGCTAATTAAAAATACGTCAGAGAGATGCTAATTGAAATATTAAACACGAAAGTAGGAATATTCAGTTTTTATAATATGAATTAATAATAAAGGAATTAGGATCAGTCGGGATTTAACTCTTATCTGTTATGAAAAATCAATGTATACACGCTGTACTAAAGAACACGAACTCTTTTATGGTATGAAGTCTCGATGCTCAAGAAGTTTTATAATTAAATAACATCCACTCTGCTTCTTATCCACTCCTAGTGCTGCACATACGCCATATTAGGTGAATAATGGCGAAATAACATTCACGCTAACTTAAATAGTGGATTTTGAGACGCTTATATGTGGTTCTGATCAGGTTATCAGAATGATCAATACAGTGGCCATGAGTAAAACATACGGACTGGTCTATTAATATATTAAGCTTTCAACGCTTTCATTAACAACAATAATAATAATCTTCATTATTTACAGGTCTGATCAGACTGACTTTCCTAACCATAATTTTAGAATAAAGTGGTTTGTCTTATGCTTAAATATAAATTTTTGTGTGGTGATCTCCTTGCAAGATGAAAAACTCGCGTTTTCCATAAGGACACACCCGCCAACTCTGAATGTGACCAGCTAGTTCACCTTCAACTAATAAACGCTGATAGAGGCTGTTTAAATCCTAAACGAGATTCGAATTCGGGTCTTTTCAAACAAAGAGCTTCATTGTAACCTAATTGAACTACGAGACACTTTTCACCTACAGAAGATCGATTCATTTCAAATGCATCTGAAGCGAATTAAATTGTATTGGAATAAAAATTTACGGGATGTAATTAATCTTTCACAGATCCAAATAAAGATAACGAAGATTTATGTTTTCCTTTACCTAATATATTTATTGATTTTTGATTATCTAACTAATATTCAAATCCTTTTCTGTAAACTGCTTATTTCTGAAATAGCTTACTTATGCTGATGAATAAAAATCGAGGATTTTTATTTATTTTTTACATAGTTCTTTAGTGCTCCAGAAACCAAACATGGAACATTTCAAAGCCATCTAAAATTTAATGCTACACCAATAATCAGTTGAAGAAAGGGCTTCAGAAAGATGCAACGGCAGAAGATTCAACATAAACTCTGCTTTTCATTCTTTTGTCATTTAATAATTTCGACAAATTATACTTCGGTTCAATTGTACTTCGGTTGTAGGCGAACAACACACACACACCACAATAATAATCATCTACAGCCCATTCTCCGTCTCGCGTCCGCTTTTCTTCCACCCCCCTTTGCCAGCAGCGAAACCGAGGAGTTTCTGTCGACAGAAACTTTCATTATTAGGCACCGCCCACACCCATTATTCGTTGCTCGCCTGAGGGGTCATCATTCACGCGGTATTTCCGACGAGGGACCAGGTGTTCAAAGCTATCGGAATTCTCAGCAACGTCATGTAACTCCTCCAGGGCCAGATGAGGTCCGTTCTATCCGCAGATCAATTCGTTGTTACTCCGAGCTCATCAATACTGTAAACAGGGCAAAATGGAAGGGGGAGAAAAAAAATCTTTACCTCGTGCCGCATTGCGTCCCTTCTGCATAGGGGATCATGGGAAAGAAATGTGCAAAGTATGTGGGCGTTTGATTTTTTTTCCCCCATTTGTGACGACACTGCACTCTCCCTTGTCATCCTAATTAGTGTGAAATGCAAATTCTGCTTCACAAAGAGGGGATCGCTCTGAAGTATTTAACGTAACGCCGAGACAAAAGATGGGTTTTTCGAAGCGTAGATGTGAACATATTCAGATATGAAAATAGAAAAAAATTATACTAACATTCATTTGCGTGCGCGCGTTTATTTTAAATAGATTTAAAATAAAGCTAATTAAAATAACACACAGACACACACACACACAATAATAATAATAGCAAAACGGAACAGCAAAATAATTGATATGTGCGCTGGAAAAATAACCTTTACATGGCCAATTTCTTCGAGATACTGAGGACAAAATTGACGTGAAGAAGACATGGCAATGGCTACAATATGGATATATTAAAAAAAGAAACAGAAGGATTTATTCTAGCAGCTCAAGAACGGGCATTGCAAACCAATGCAGTCAAAGCAAAAATTCTGAACATCAATAATAACAGCAGATGCAAATTATGCGATCAGAAAGATGAGACTGTAGAACATCTAATCAGTGCCTGCAGCAAAATAGCTCACACGAACTATAAATACCGCCATGATCAAGTGGCCAAAATTATTCATTGGCATGTATGAAAAAAATATGGCTTTCCTACATCTGATAACTGGTGGCAGCATAAAATAGAGACAGAATTGGAAAACAAAACAGCAAAAATTCTCTGGGACTTTGGAATACAAACTGATCGGCATTTGGAACAAAATAGACCTGACATCACAATTATCGAACGTCGACAGGTTTGGATTATTGATATCGCAGTACCCAGTGATAACATTAACAACAAAGAACAGGAAAATATTACTAAATATCGAGATCTAGCAATGGAAGTTGGCCGACTGTGGCTTAAACACACTACAGTCATCCCAATAATTATCGATGCACTTCGTGCAATGCCAAAGAAGCTACTCAACTATTTACAGCAATTAAACATCAACGAAGTGACCTCATAGTTCATATTTTACGACGCTACCTGACAGACTATTCTTAGAAGAATCTGAATTGCTCGGTATCAGTAGTCAAATTGTTGTTTAAATGATATTTCTTTTGACTGTGAATCAATTATATGAATAAAGTTCGGTAATAATAATAATAACAACAATAATGCAGGTGTTTTGGTTTACTTGGTGTCGAAGAAATAAGAATAAAATCAGTGCTATAAACATTCAGAAAATGATTAAAAAAAAAAAAAAAAAAAAAAAAAACATGAACGCGAAATGCATCAAAAATTAACATGAATTAAATTATCCCAAACGTATATCGATGAATATAAGGGCTCTTCCTTTTTTTTTACGAAATGATGTTCTACAACAGGGATTTTGAAATCATTTTTCATTTTGATTTAATACAGCATGCGCTTAATCAAGAATTTAATTTAGTTCTTCCGTCCAAGAACTAATAGATTTTTAGACGGAATTGTTGCTGAAAATCAATTTTTGTTATTCGAGATACGAACATATAAAACGTTAATAGCAACTGGGTCACCTATTCTCAAAAAAAAAAAAAAAAAAAAAAAAAAAAAAAAAAAAAAAAAAGCTGGCCGATGAATTAACGATTAAGAGATTTAATACACTCGCGTCACGAACCTTAGTCATCTCCACATAATCCTAAATCACAACAATAACATCTGTCATTTTCACGTGCGCAGGTTTTAATTATATTCATAAATGTGGCCCTTAACTAACTCGGTGGTTAGCTAGTGTTCTTTCCGTGATTACATTGAAATCTGGAAGTGAGAATGGTCCTCCCCAAAACACCTATGGTTTATAGTTTGGATCAAAAGAGAAGTTCATAATTATATGCAGGGTGGTTCAAAATTCCACGTACAAACTTTGAAGGAAGGTAGACAACATCAAAATCAACCCTATTCACATAGGAAAGCATGACCGGAAACGCCACCGGAAGTTACTAACAGGGACACAAAGATAGAGAAGTAACACAAGGCAGCAAGTAGTGTAAAAAACTTTATTAGGCGTAACTGAACAGTTCAATAGTAGATGAATACATAATATGGTAAACGAGGTGCATGTCTGCCATCTCAGCGTTCGTAAAACGACGCATGTTCTTCGTACGACGTCAAAAGCTTGAATGAGGAAGCCCCAATTGCTCACCTGAAGCGCTGGCGAACAGCGCCACCTATCATTTTCGGGTGGCGTTTCCGGTCATGCTTTCCTATGTGAATAGGGTTGATGTTCTGTACCTCCCCCCTCAAAGTTTGTACATGGAATTTTGAACCACCCTGTATATTCTACTCGCTTGCCCTTAAAAATACTTCTCTTCCTTTTGCAACGCCTATTATATGGATAAAACAATAAGATCATTTCAGGGATTGTTATTTTTGTTTTATAATATCGAGAAAAGTGATTCTCCTTAGCTTAATCGGTTTTGATGTAGCACCTTTGATCGGGAAAAAACCTTGATTCGAATTCGACGCAAGTAAACTTTCTCAGCGCTTTTTATTTGATAATGAGTTAGCCAAGAGGAGGAGCTTTTCCTCCCTCGGGTTTTTCATTTCGCAGAATGAGCAAAAGAATATCATTAATTTACGTATATATGTAGGCATAACACTAGCCGCCTTAAATTATACGAAGGTCAAGGATACTTATAGGTCGTGGGCCTTAAAGGACTGTGAATACCAGAGATTTCTTTTATCATTATTAATAGCAAAAAGAATATTAAGAATTCATAATCTGTTATTTAGCCAGTCGGCCAATAGCTTATTGAGAAACTGTACTTACCAAGAAACTGATATAGAGTTCAGTGGAAGTAAGACGTATAAGAAATCTCTGTACTGGCAGTAATTTATTGAGTTTGATTTTCCTAAGAGGATTTAAATTTATTTTAATAAACTCCCACTCTCACCAATTTACCGATATGTTATCAAGCATTTAAAAAAAAATCGGTCTTCGAAATTCTCTAAATGACATAAATATCCCCCTCCCCCCGATACTGATCTTACGGCCTTCCGACCTGGTTAACATGTAAATAATTGCTATTAATTTTGGAAGTCGGTTTTTTTGTTTAGTCCACTCAGGTTAGAAGTGTATGGAGGAAAACTGAAATTAAGAATCCCATTCACGGTGTATTATGGCTCTGCATATTTTCAAGTTTCTCACACTTATTCATAGACCGCTATGAGTCCTGCCAGTTGGATATTCTAGCTGAGAATAATGAAGCATCTTCGATATCACTTAGAATCACCGCAACTATCAACCACCTTACGCAAACACCGAATATAAATTTGTAGCTTGCAACTACAGCGAATTCCATTCATAAATCTATCTCGTTCTTTACTGAAAAAGTCACACCTGATATTTCCTGCTAGAGATTTTATACATGGAAAAATGCAAAACAATTTTACATCCTTCAGAACATTTCTAACAAATGTTTATTCTCTTGGCAGGTAACAGATCTTTGGTTAGACGACATGTACCTTAAAAATCCCTTACCGCTTCCAGTCAATTCTAATCCCTACTTCCTACTACCTAAGCAGCAGTTTCGGTCTACGACGGAACAACTGAGGTGAGCTAAATTGGTCTTGTATTTATTTTATGATAATTCCATCTACGAATAATTGTAAACCTGAGTACGTTAGTAATGTGATTGGAATAAGCTTTAAATATTTTTTTAGGAAATGCGCCGAAAGAATTTATGATTAAAATGAAAAGCTGATACTCGTATAGCTACCAGAGCTGACTGGCGGTGGGGGTGGTAGTTAAGTGATTTCATAAAATACCAGTGATTTAACTCAGGTTGCTGCCAATTTGTTCAAGACTGAATTAAGGGAAACACGAGCTCAGTCCAAACCTAAAGTAAATCGCCAAAGGAACGATTAGCACCTAGAAGCAAATTTTGATGTTCATTTAGTATTGTAACCTAAACTTCAACGGAAACTGTATTATCATGTGCTTCATGACAATACGTACAGTGGAATTGACTTCTGAACCAATGGAATTGCGACATAATAACACCCCCCCCCCATCCTTACTTCTGTGACGCTCATCCGATAGACTCCTGTCAAGGGGGGGGGGGGGGATAAGGTGGATGTTCCTTTTTTTCGGATATTTTTGACAGTTTAGTGTTTGGAAATTTCTATTTTTTTGAGATTCCCAATTTAGGTGCTTCCATTCATGAAGTCAATGATGGTTGGTTTCCAGATAAAGGAGAGACAAACGAAGAAACTCATGTGGAGGACATGCATCGTTATAGAAATCTGAAAATAGAGCTCTCCGTCGTAACATTGCGTGAGTGATAGAAAAAGAAACATCAAATTGCAAAAGACAGAAAAAAAATCCATGGAATTAGAACTTACTAGTGACGCTTCTCATTTCATTTTTGCCTTAAACCCATTAGGCTCAACTGGGACAAGTGACTTGGCGTTATAGAAACCTAATGAAGGCTATGATGAGGTGGTTAATCCTATCTAAATAGTCAACTATATGTGTCGGTACCTGTATTCTCTAGTCGATTTGCCTCTTTAGGGGAGGATGAAAAATGCGACTTTCTGGGAGGAGTTAGAAGGAAGAGGAAGAACTCTACCACTGCCGTATGAGACCGCCTAACTCCCCTTTCAGTTGAAAAGTTCTGATAAATATTTTTCGTCTCCTCCTCCTCGACGGAAGTCTAACTCAGATTTTTCCCCTAAAGGAACTATAGACCTGGGTTTGAATTCCTACTGAACTACGGAGGCTCAAAAAGTATTTGTATTATAATTAATTGAATATCTTCAACAGGTCACAAGAAAGACCCTCTCCGAACGTATATTTTCTTTCAAGATAAGTATTTTTGAGTGAGTGAACGGAGAAAATGAGATTCTCTATAGACATTATCGAGAACTGAGGAATCCATAATGATTATGGTTTTTAGATAGTGATCTTCCAGTCATTTAGTTCTCTCTCTCTCTCTCTCTCTCTCTCTCTCTCTCTCTCTATATATATATATATATATATATATATATATATATATATATATATATATATATATATATATATATATATATATATATATATATATATAATGAGAGAGAGAGAGAGACTTTTATATTCCGGATGTTCTCTAGATGAATTTTGTTTTATTTCTATTTTAATAATAATTTAAAAAATAATAATAACATGATATCAATGCACAATTTCCTAAATACAATGTTTTGTAGATTCGAATTATAGAATATTACACCATTTAAAACTTTTTGATTTAATGGATGATTAAATCAAAAACTGATTCACACAATGCCTCTGGCACACTCTTCTGTATCTTTTAGAAATTCTACACTTTCTAAAACTATTATTCTTCATCTGTCTGCCTATTTGATGAGAAACGCTTCTCCGAACATTAAGTACTAGGATTAGTAGATTTAGTCTCTAGCTCTGCTGGTTTTTCCTCTTTCTGCTTAATTTAAAACAAAAAGAGAATGAAACTTCTGAGAGCACTGATGTATCCCTGAATTTATATATTGCACTGGGTGAGATTAATTCAACCCTTTACACATTTAAGTTTGCAATTTAGTACGACTTGTTTTTGCAGTAACATATAGCACAGCGTAATCCTTCCAAATCGATGAGTAAATTTAGGAAAACATGGATTTGGACATGAACTTCTACTTACCACTTTCAATGTAGCTAAGTATAGTTTCATACTTAGCTACATATATCGATAATAAGAAATGCAAATTTTCTATTTGTTTGTTCTAGTTCCCAAGCAATAACAAGCTAATATTCTAGTTCTTTATCAGAGGAACTTGGATTTGCTTCAGCTTCATAAAGAATAGCAGCTCCAGTTATTTATTGATAGTGATATCATCAGTTAAGATAGTATGATTACCTATTTGTGTGTTATGATTCATTGAGTCGTTTCCGACTCCTGGCGACTCCACGAACATTCATACACTCTCCATTCCGATCTGTCCCTGACCATGTCTTTCAGAACCTCCAAGCGCACTTTAGCTGCTTCTTTAACTCCATCCACCCCCATCTAATTCTTGGTCTTCCTCTTCTCCTGCTTCCATCAACTTTAGCAAGCATCATCATCTTCTTCTCTAGACTGTCATTTTCTCACATAATATGTCCAAAGTATGATAATTTTTGCTTGATGATCATAGTTCCAAGGGAGCAATCTGGCTTTATTCTATCTATCACTGATTTATTAGTTTGCTTTGCAGTCCATGTCTTAGTAAACGTCTCCAAACCCATAATTCAAATGCATCTATCTTCTTCCTTCTTTCACTCTTTCTCAACGTCCAACTTTCACATCCATACACCACCACAGGGAATACCATTGCTTTCACGATTCTGATTTTTGTTGTGAGGCTAATATATTTATCTTTAAGGATCTTGCTTAAATTTGTCATTGCTTTCTTTCCGAGTAATAATCTTCTTCTAACTTCTTCGGTACAATAACCATCTTTATCAATTCGGGAACCTAGAAACACAAAATTGTTAACTGCTTCCATTTTCTCCCTATCTACTTCAAAATCATTAAGTTCACATGTTGCCATAACTTTTGTCTTTTTGAGGTTCCCTTTGCATTCTGCTAGCAAGGTGGTATCATCTGCATATCTCAAATTATTAATATTTTTTCCACCAATTAAAATTGGTGGGAAAATATTAATAATTTGAGGTATCTGGAGGAATCTTCCAACTGAAAACTCCTCCAGCCCCCATTCTTAAAATGTATTCGCTGTACACGTTAAACAGGTATGTTTAACTTTACACATGATCTACAGAGTCAAAAGCCACGGAAACAATGGTAGACATTCTTGTGATATTCCTGACCTCTTTCTATTATCCATCTCACATTGGCTATCTGATATCTTGTTCCTCTGCCTTTTCGAAATCCTACTTGTTCATCTGGCATTTCTCTCTTCATGAATGGCTCCAGTCTTTTCTGAATAATCTTAATAAGACTTTACTTGCATGAGAAATCAATGCGATAGTTCTGTAATTTTCGCACTCTCTTGCATTGCCTTTCTTCAATAAAGGTATACAAACTGATTTTTTCCATTCCCTAGGCCATGTAGTTGTGATCCAAATTCGCTGACATAGAGCTGTTAAAATTTTAACTGCCTCTTCTCCCAGAGCTTTTAGCAGCTCAGTGGGTATTCCATCTCCTCCTAGTGCTTTCTTACTAGATAGCTGTTGCAGTCCTTTCTTCTTTTGGTCTTCTATTTGTTGGAATTCCTGGTAAAGTATTTTTCCTTGACTCTTCTGGCTTGTCGTTGAAACTCTCCATTCAAATGGCGTACTTCCTGCAAATTTCCTGTGGCCTTCATTTCCCTCCTTTCCTGAGCAGTTTTGATGGCATCGTCTAACAGCCATTTGGACTTCTTCTTACAAACTGTTGGAATATTATTCTTTGCTTTTGTTTTAATTATATCTTTAATCTCTTCCCATAGTCCATCTGGTTCTCTTTCACACAAATTGAGTGTGTTGAATCTGTTCTGTATACTAATATTGTATTCATATGGTATGTTTCCAAGATCATATCTGATAGACATTTGTGTTGTTTTCAGTTTCCGTTTCACATGTATTGTAGCCACTAATAACCTGGAAAAGTCTTGACAGACTGAATTGCACTTCTATATCTTCTTTGTCCAAGTATATAGTCAATTTGATTTCTGTGTTGTCCATCAGGTGGTACTCATGTGTGCAATCTTCTTTTGTGCTGTTAAAAGCAGGTGTTAGCAACAAACAAAGAATTCTCTGCACAAAACTCAACTAGTCTCTTCCCTGCATGTTTCGAATACCTAAACCAAAACGACCTTTTATTCCTTGTTCCTCAGTCTCTCCCACTTTTGCATTCCAATCTCCAATAAGTAGCCATAAATATCACTTTGGTGCTGCATCTATCACTTGTAACTTGCCATAAAATTCTTCAATGTCTTCTTCTGATGCTTCTGTTGCAGGTGCATAAACCTGAATGATGGTCATATTCATTGGATGTCCACTCACTCTGAGAGAAATGATTCTGTCACTCACTGGATTATAACCCCATACATACCTAGCCATCTTTTTCCTGAGTAAGAAAGATACTCCATTTTTTCGACTTGTCTCATGTCCTGAGTAATACACCATATAGTCCCCTGACTGAAAATGGCCCATTCCTGTCCATCTAAGTTCACTTGCTCCCAATATATCCATCTTCTTGCGCTCCATATCCATCTTTATTATTTCCAGCTTACCTTGGTTCATACTTCTAACATTCCAAGTTCCAATCCTGTGGTTTTTTGTGAAACAGGGAGCCTCCCTTTTCCAACCAGCAACATCCGTGACCAAGCTTCCTTCCGGGTTTGACCTGGACACATCATAAAAACTAGTTCTACTTGTGGAAGCCCTCTGTTCTTCCCCAGTTGCATGTTGGATGCCTTCAGGCCCGGGGGATCTTACCATCCAGCACCATATCGTACTTTCTCATTTTTGGCATGTTCATGGAATGTTCTTGGCAAGGTACAGAGGTGGTTTGCCATTGCCTTCCTCTGGAATATTTTTCGACTTTTCAGTCTAGATCCGCACTGTTCTGTGAAAACAGGGGCACCTCTGGAAGGATGTGACTCTTAGCCACGCAGTGCGGTCTTGGTGAAGAAGAGGTTAGGTCTCTGTAATAGAAATGTATTGCGCATATCTTTACCCTGGAATAATTCCCTGTAAAGAAAATTATCCCTTACCCCCGATTACCTATTTAGCCTCTCATAACTAGAATCATGTCGTTACAGTTGAAGCATTGATATTATCTTGATGTGTATCCACACCGGAAACTGTCTTTATTGAAAATATACAGAGTGTCTGACATCTTAGTCTGTCATTTTTTGTTATTACTTAAATTTATTAATTTTAATTTTAATTCAATGAATTTTGCAATCTGGATTCAAATCGCAAGTTTATATCATTGAGAGTTAAGTTCCATTATCCTAGCTATGCTAACGAGCATACGAAGAAATACCCGTGTATGTAACATATTTAGGTTTCGTCTGCATTAGTTGCAGACCTGAATAGTTGGTCGAGTGGATCCCTTATCGACTTTCAAAGAACAAGCCGTGAGTTTGGATCAGACTATGCATGGAAAAGCTTTCAAGTATTCAGATCAGCTAAACTTGCACGGAATTTGATCTTTAGAGCACTAATCTCAATTACTGAATGTAAATTTTCTCTATCATATTATCTCTAGTAATTATGAAAGAATCCGAAACTGGACCATTTAATAATGATGATGATGAAGAAAGCCTAATTTCAACCAACATTGGAAATTTCTGTCCGAAAATATGGTTCACTTTGTTAAAGATACCAAACAATTTTATAAGCTAGGTTTTTTAATCCTTTTTTTTTTTGGAAACTTGCTTAGGTAAAATATTTATAAGCTCTGTATTACTTCCCCCTTGGCATTTTTTTAGATGTGGCTCCCACTGACGAGACCTCAATAAAGGTCGAAACCGGTATGGGTAGTGACCATTACCTTAATGCATAGCATCATACATTTCCGCAAGGAAATGTGTTTTGCATTAGGGGAAAATTCTAAGCAAAGTGATCAGAACTTGCTCCACCTTTACCACGAGTTGCCTAGTGTTGCGCTACGTGCAGCGCAAATTTGACTTACTTGGGAAAAAGGATTAAAAAAACCCTAGCTTATAAAATTGCTTGGTATCTTTAACATAATATATACCCAAGGTAAAAAACTTTCTACATGGTTCACTTTATTTAATTTTCTTTTCTCAATAATAACAGTTCTCAAAATGCCATTTTTAAAGTGCCATGAATATAAAATTTATGACGTCAGCAAAATTTCTTTCAAATAGTTTCTGTAAAGAATTTGTAAATTATTATTATTATTTACCAGTCACTTCTTCAGAAATGCATAGTGTGTCTAATAATAACGTGATATGAATTTTAAAATGCAGACTAGCTTTATAGACTAGACAGCTCAAAGAAAATAAATAATAATAATAACAAAAAAAATAGCGGCTATGTTGCAGCAGTAAGGAGAATAATTACGGAAAGGTGACATTGGTGAACAGTTTATGATTAAACTTTTCAAACAGCGATCCTAAAACATTTGCTGTTCTACTAGTGGTGCTGCCATCTGGTGTGTGTATAGTCTGTTGAAATTGATAATTTTCGTTGCTTTTATTATAAAATGTTGATGTCTTGAGGTTGTATTAGAAAACTATAAAGGCTGTTACAGAAGTTCAAACTTTACGATTGATAATTATTAAAATATGATCCTGAGATGTTATTAGTTAATCATACTGTGTTAAAATGACTTGAATTTTGTTCTTCGTCTTTATTCTAGTTTAACTTGTGATATTCATTTCTCTCAAAAAGAATTAAAGACAGAATTTCATTAATGAATGAGCTACGGACAGAAAAGAAAGAGGACGGGGGGGGGGGGGGGGGGGTAGCCGTCCGGAAATGAATGGAGAATTTGAAAATAGAGAATCAATGAGAGATTTGCTTTTGTTCTCACATTTCGGGGGAAAGTAATTTACAGAGAGTGTTAATAAATAAATGACTCCCAAGAAGTGCAGTGTGTTGTATTTTTAGATCTGCCTGCAAATAAACTTTGAGTAGAAAGTGACAACACCAATTAATTACTAATAAAGTAATCTAAAATCTAGCGATGTACGCAGAGTTAACTTTGGTGCAAAAATTGTCTTTTGCCTAAAGAATTTGACAAACGTCCATGCTACAGTAGGATTTAGGGGCGTTGTTAGGGTACTAACTTAGTACCCTAATCTTAGCTATACAGCAGCTAAATTCAAGCAAATGTGTAAAATTATAAAAACGAAGCACGGTGTTTTTATGGTTGCGATACAATTTTGCTGGATTTTTTTCTCCCTCCAAACTTACTGCCCTTAGGCTTTGCCTTAATTGTTTAGTGGGTCACGATTCGAGCTCACTTTTCTGTTGGTTGGTGACGCTAACCACTTGGCCAACTGGGATGGTTATGGGGTGCGTCGAGCAAATCAAAATAAGATGGAGAAATTCTTTTGATGACATTTTATTTCCTAATTGTATCCTCCTCCAAATTGAAGATACTGGCCGCCCTATTCGATGACGTCACAACTCGGGATTTCATTTCGGGAATTCCTTAAGAACATTGTAACCACGCCAGCTTCAAGTCATGTCAATTCTGTTCGGACTGGGTGTTTTATTTGCATGTGGAAAATTATATGAGCAGTTCATTTTGTTTCGATATAAATTTCTGGACTTTGTTTATGAAAAGCAACTTTTTTTTTTTTGTTTGTTTAGTTTGCATACACCCAGAGCAACTATTGGAGACGTCACAATACGAGTACTTATGTCGGTTAATTGCATGTGTTCAAGGGCCACTATGAATACCTTCTACTATCATATGAGACGAGATAGCTCGTGTGTGTGTGTGTGCGTGCTTGCTCGGTCTAGTTTTTTTCTGGTTTATAGAAGAGGAAAACTCGAATGTAAGAACACACGCGATCTCCTTATAAAGCAGACAAAATTACATTCTCTTGAAAACCTGAGTTCAAATCAAGATTTGAACTCAGGGCTACGAGTACGCTAAGAAATATAGTATGAAGTCCAAAATTTAAAGGTTTATTTTAGCATAATGAAACAAGGTTTTAGTTTAATGAGAATACTATCTGTCTAAGCGCACGCGTAGACCCACACTTTACCGTGCAGGCGTTCGAAACTAAATCCGATGGGATGGTTAATCCTTATTGCGCCCTATTTCGGTATATTGCGTGTATTCTTGTGGACAGTTTTCCGAATTTGAAGAACATAAAACCCGACTTTCCAGGAAAAAAGTCCTCCGCTTCCGTATGAGACAGGCTAAGTCGCCATCTGATTGAAAAGACCTGATAAAAGACCCCACATCATAGATGAGATTCGAACCCAGAACTTTCCAACCAAACGGCTTATCTAAATTAACTGAGACACGACGGCTCACACCGATATTCCATGCAGAGTTCTTTTTCTTAAGAATACTTCGATCTGCAATTGACTTCTTAAAAAGGTGTTTGAATGCAGTAATGTTTTCCGGTGTGTTAAAAAGGTTATTTTCTCATTTTCCATTGTAAACTAGAAGATATCGGGTTCGTTAATTACCGTAACTGATATTACTCAGAAAATATTTTTATCGGCCGAAAAGAATAAGAGTATTTAGTAAAACGTGATACTTCAGAGGATAGAAAATTAATAAAATAGTACTACTCGAAGTTCAATAGAAAATAAATTGAAACATTTCCACCTCTCATTCACTACTTGATTAGCAATTTCATGATAATAACTCACTTCTAATTTGGAATTTTAATACTTCATTTTTTAATTCTTTTCAGATTTGTGGCGAAAGTAATCCTGTTTGCTCTCAATTATAAACAAAAGCTTGACAGGTAAGATCTGGTACTGGTTAGCGTTACGTTACAAAATAAAGTACCTCATATCCAACTTATATATTTGAGAAATATAATGGCTCAGGCTCTTAGCAAAAAAAAACGGTATTTCTTTCTCACATTCATGTTTTCACCTTACTCAGTTTTTCACGCTCCCATTTTAGAAAACAAACGTCATATTCATGTTTGCTTCCCCCCCCCCCCACTCCTGAAAACCAATCAACGCTATAAATTAGTTCCAAGAATAAATTAAATCTGAGCTAACTCACAAAATTGTTTGTTTTGATTATAGCAGGCGTAATTAATGCTAGCGGTTCTAGCTGGTCTGCCTGTTTTGCTGCATAAAAAACCTACATTCCAGAAGGAAAATCCATTTATATGATAAGTTACTAAACACTGATTATTTTTGCATGTATTAAAAGTAATGAGGTTCTGAAATACACACCACTTGTTATTTAGTTATACCTTTTTCAGTGCGATATTTTGTGTGTGTGTGCGTGCGTGCTCAATCTGGCAAGTTCCTATATTATAGAATGAATATTGGCAATTGGCCAAACTATTCAAACCTCTGTGGTAAAATGATCACCTTCAAAATTGGAACGATGTTGTACATAATATGTTTCTCCTTATTATTATTACTTAAAAGATTTTTTTTTCTCGTCAAGGACACCTTTACAAAGTATCCAACGCTTATCTCTACTAAGCTAATGCAGTAAAGAAAGAAGCAATATTGCAAAGTTTCCACTTCATTGGAGATATCCACGAACTAGAATGTTCCTAACTAGCGGTTCCAAAATATCCCAATGGTGTCATATTCTTTGCAGAAATGATGGATTCCCGAGGTTCTCTAGGATTTAATGAAGATGATCCCTCTTGGGAATACATGCTTTCACATGTCCAAAATGTTCAACGAGATTAAGACCCCAATGGATAAGGAATTCCTTAATGCAATGTCCTCATCTCGTTCTAGTCCTCATTCGTAGACTGGGTCTGCACTGTCCTGCTGGAAGTATCACTCACATACAAAGTAAATAGCTAATACGAGTGTTCTTTATTCAATCCTTCCTTTGCTTGTATCAGAGATTCTAAAGAGTGCAACGAAAACATTCTCCAGGCTATCAATCGGCAGGCCATCCTGGCAGAACAACCTTCTTCGAGATACTCAGCAACTTGTCCGCTTCCAATGTCTTTTGACAGCAGCCTTCGACGTCACTTCCTTTTAAGTATTACACGTGATTTTATCATTTTGTAGATTTATTGTTTTTATAGAGGCATTTGTGGGAGTGACTTAGAAAATTCAAACAGAAATTGAAAACTCAAGGAGGTTGAAATCCTGATAAGTCTAATGACCTTGGATCTAGTTGAATGTAGGCGACTTGTTCACTGTTTTTGTGAATTTTATTAAGAATATTTTAATCAGTCTTATGCTACATAAACTGTTGTCCAAACAGAGCCTTTTATATCTACTTCTCTCCATATTTTTTCTTCCTACTACTTCAGGCACCCTTACTTAGTTGATAATACACACACCGGTCACTGAATTAAAAACTTTTATTTTACGTATAGGCATGCGACTGCCAATCTCGATCCTCTTCAATTCCCTGCGCATGGTTGGGTGAGATATGGGTCGAGAACAGCATTCATTAAATGCTTCGATCAATTGCTGCACACAAAAAGTTTTGTTTGTCCGCACAAACCTTCTTAAACGGCAGCGATCTCGATTCTGACACACTGTTTTATTGCCACGGTTACGCCTCTTAGACAAGCAATGCGTGTTATTTTTGCACTGATTAAACACCTGGGATATCTCACTTTTGGAGAAACCAGTCATCTCTGCTGTTTCAATATCGTGGGTCCAGTCAGATGGGCACCCAAAATAAGCCCTTTATCGAACTCCGTAAAATCCGTTGTTTTTTCCATCGTGATTAACGCTATTGACGATTACTGACCACCAGCATTCTTAAATATTAGCCTAAAACACGTGGTGACGCATGACCAAGTATTTTGCATATATGCTGAGTGAGTGACGTTTACTTACATCGGCAGAAAGGTTTCTAATTCTTTACTCATATGTCAGTCAAAGTCAATTCTTTACTTATACAACCTCCAGTTCGAACTTACTCAAGTCACGACCTTTATCACACACTCGTTTTAAGGCCGATTTTGTCTATCAGTGGCAGACTACATCTATTTATAGCGATGTGTTTGTCTTGAGTGTGTTACTGGAGAATTTCATTCAGTGTGGAAATGTTTATTTTTTTTAGGCTATTGAGTGTAATTATTCTTGTAGATAGCATCTGGAGAATACTTCGCATCTCTATTTGAAATCACCTTACCATTATATAAAATGTTTTGCGTGCAGTCGCTTCCATTCAGGATCACTTCTGTATTGTGACTAACTTGATTAAGGAAAAAAGTTGTACACTTTATTTACGTATTACTCGTTTAGTTAAAAAAAAATGAAAACTAAATGGAAGAATGCTTCACATTTTATACGATGACTGTTTTTATGAAATCTTGCGTGACATTCGACATCTCTGTGAACCACAATTCCTTATTATAAATCTTAAGAATAATTTTGCTAATACTTTTGTCGTATAAAACTGTATACGCCCTGTGGTTGGAAACTTTTCATGAAAGACATGTTAAAAACAGGACGGAAATTCTCCAAGGTGCTAATGAAACACTTTAGGAGCACTTGGAATTTTAACCTTGTTGTCATTTACAGAAAATTGTCACTATGTAGATCGGGTTGTTGAATTATGGCCGAATTAACTACGGCTCTGAGATCAATGCATTATGATTGTCAACTGCATGTTCTTATGTCCGTCTATCTGTTTTTCGGGATTAAAACTCCAGAACTTTGAAACAAATCACGTGTTCCTAAATATAATGCAGCTTTCAACATATAAAATAACTTCAATCTAGCTCTGAAGAACACATTTTTATAAATAATTTTTATGCTTAGTAAGCTAAGTCAATAACATAACTTATTAAAGATTAATTTTCAAATAATTGAGTATAATTTTGCAAATCTTCAAAGTTTTATAATCAAAATTATATTCAGTAAATTTTCAAATTCATAACTTTCAGGTAAATTTTAACAAATAGTCATAAATTGTCATAAGAATCTCTTGCAAACATATTATTTCATATTTTAACCATCAGGCCAACCATTGTGCATTGTTTTATTTTAATCCTTACTGAAGGGTACTGAAGAATATCTTGACCATCCGAGTTATTACAGCCTCTTTATCGAGCCTTGGTAAGACGCCATTTTGACAGCTGCGTGCAGATCTGGTCACCTGAGTTTCTTGGAGATGAGGAGGAGGTCGAAAGGATCCGTAAGCGAGTGACCAAGATGGTAGCAGGTCTATGGAATGAATCTTATGAGGTTGAAGATTTGTGGACTATTGAAATTGGGTGACAGGCGGAAAAGTGGTAATAGATTGAGACATGCAACCTACTGAAGGGTTTTTACAAGATTAATTCAGAGAAAAATTTTCAGAACAGGTCTGGTAGGGAGAGAACTAGGGGCCATCCATGGAAACTGAGCAAGAGTATAGTTAGCAAGGGTGTTAGAACTAAATTTTTTGCTTGAAGAGCGGTGAATGAGTGGTTGCCAGAGTCTGTTGCGAGTGCCATGGCCGTGAATGAGTTCAAAGTATGACAGATACTGCGCAAATGTTGTATATTACTTAACATGATATTTAGGGCCTTCCTTGATGAGTCTAATGGACTCCACCGAGTTGCCAATAATAATAATGATAATAATTCACATCTATACATTTAATAATTCTAGTTTTGTTATTATGTTTCAGACGTAATAAATCTGGTAGTGAGAATCATTTATATTGACGAGAAAAAATAACAGCACCTTTGTTCTTTGCTTTGAAAATTAAGCCAAAATAGGACTTAGTAGATAATGACGAATAATTCCGTCTTGAAAATCAATTGTACTTCACTCGACAAGTGTAAAGAACAGCCAATGTGTTCTGTAATCTCATTGCATACAGCCTGTAAACTTCTTAATATATTTCAACTATCGATCCATGTATTTAGTTGCTTCTTAAAATCTCTGAATAACATAAACTTCAGCTTTACAATTAACTGTTTGCTATGATATGCTAATGCTATTCTCTTTCTAACAATCCTGTTTCTATTTCTTTCCTCCATGTTCCCTATCCTTTTTTTCCCTTTATGATTTGCTATTCTTTGCAATTCTTTTCAATATTTTTAATATTTTCTAATAATTTTAATATTTACTTTTCTTCTGCATATTTTATCCTTTCTCCCTCTATTTTTTGTTTCTTTTTTTCTTTCTTTCTATTTGTTTAATCCTCTTTCGACCCAACTACAGGCAGGAGATTAAACCAGATTTCGCTTCGGGTCACGGCAAAGGTCAGATGTTGTGCATGAAGACCTATCATCATTTCTTCACTGCTTACAGACGACCAGGGGAGGAAAAAGATGAAGTTATTGGAATTAACGGAGAAGAAAATAGAGATTCTCAGCACATCATAGTCGCGTGCAAAAACCAGGTACGGTTTTAAACAATTGCTTCGGATGTAACGATCAGTGGGATGTCTGTATAACATCCTGAGTCATCATAACGTGTTATCCAAATAAATACACATTGTCTAAGCCTAATTATAATTGTTATGCGATCAAGTGATTTATTTAAAAAAATGAAATTTACTACGTGATTATTTAATTTCCCGTGAAACCGCTCTTCCGAATATGAAGGTCAATTCTCCTCATAGAAGACAGATTATTTCTTTCAGGAGTAACATCAACCCCTTTAACCTTTTCTGGTTTTGAAAGTAAGATTATCAGCACGCATAACAATACAACGAAGCTTTGCATTCCTTTGATTCAATAGGTAAATAAAGCATCTGCAGTGTATTTCCTTCGCGCCACCAGCAGATGGCACCATTTGAGTTATACGACCATGCTGTCAGTTGCAAGATTACAAAATTACCAGAAAAATTGTCATAAGTCATGAGATACTCAATGATCTAGCTTGCGCATGTTGTTACCCACATCGTAGGAATTTGTTGTCAGCTGAAAGAAATGTTACGGAGATTTGACATTTCTCTACTGCAAACACTTTAAACCAAAATCAAAATTGCTCAATAAAATATTTAAGAATCCAAATGTGCAAATATTGATGAAATCTAGTCTGTTCAATGCTGACTTGTTATATTCGTATGACATTTGGATGAATAAAACAAATCGAATAAGTGCTTAAGTATTTTCTATGCCGGGATAGATGCTTTGGTAGCAAGGATGAACACGTGTATAAACATTTTTAGCATTTCTTTTTATTTTATTTTATTTGTTATTGGTAGCACATTTACTACTTGGATACACAAAGGGTTACTTAATCCTGGAAGGCGATTCTACAAACAAGCAAGAAACTTTTTGACCACCTTAGGCTCCAGTAAACCATCTATTAGTCTCACGCACACCGATGAAAAATCATTTACCACCTAACCGTACATACCATAATACAACAGGAGTTGATCTTACAGTCTTTCCTTTAGTTTGGAAAGTAGGAACTCTATCCAATCAGCCAACCATTCCGATATGGAAAAGTAGTGGTGACTTAGGTGTCTTTGCGTTTGGCCCTATTTTACTGAAATGGCATCCACATTCTATTGAAATCCATCCACATTCCTCAAAAGCCTGTAACATACGAACAACATTAATTGATCGCTTCATATAGAGTCCAACATCACACTAACGCAATATCTTTTGTTTAATTTCCTGTATTCTTGAATTATATTTGGATATTTCCCATGGATTATAACGTACATTTATTCAAGAGAAATATTTTCCCAATTTTTAACATAAGAAAATATTTTCCCAATCTTGAGCCCACTCATGGTATGGTGGATTCAAGATCGTGGACACTCGCATATGTGGGAGAAATCGCTATAAAACTTTTAATAAATATTAAATGATATATATATTATATTTATTCATTTTGGGTTCGTCAATCCGAAGATTGGTTGGATGGAGTAGCAATGCTACTTCACTAGGAAATAGTGATATATAAAACAAGATAATTTCCCAACAGGGAAACCACCTTTTGTGTTTGTTCATATATATGTTCAAGGGACTGGTTTTCCTGTTTGAAGGACGTAAAACCCCAGTTTCCGAAAGAAAAATCTCCACTTCCGTATGAGACCGGTTAGCTCACTTTTAATTGGAAAGGTCCTGATAAACGTTTCTCAGTTCGGTCGAAACAAGCTTCAGAGGTTCTATATAATATATAGCATTTAATATTTATTAAAAAAATTTAAATTATATATGCTGTATAATTATATATCGCATATGTGAGTATGTGTATGTGGTGCGTGTATATCCGTGAAAACTAAATGTAAAAAAACTACGTTTATTTCTACTAATTTATTGTCATTTAAACAATATTTCTACAGCAGCAACCAGCAATGATTTACGCCATAACATCAACTTCACTTATTATCTCAAATAAATTCTCTTGAACGCAGGATTTTATGAATTACTAAAGCCATATGAACGACATTATTTATTTTTAAATCGTTTCGCTTTTATTTTAATTTTTTTTTCTGGTCAAGTTCAGAAACTTGTGGCTGAATTATAGAAGAATTTACTTAGCGAATAATGAAGGTTGACAGCGACTCCATGTCTGAATGCAGCGGATTCTTGTGGATAATTTATTCTCTGTCATCGACATTCGCTTATCTTTTAGATGTGTGCTTAAGAAAATTCAAAAACCTTTTTCTTTACAGACGTGCACCATTAATTTTTATCCGCATTCAAGCAAACGCAGGCAAACGAACGAAATATCTTTAGAATGAGTGGCTGCCGCTCGCGGTCTTTTTTTTTTAAACGACCTTCAGTAAATAAATTCCTTTTAATTTGTAATTAATTTGAAAATCTGTGAAAATGATATGTTAATGGAGAATAATTTCTAAAACTCTCTCAGTGTTATTTTTCAAAAATAAAATTAAAAGCCATTTTTAGCAGAGTTTTTTTTTTAAATTTCCTTTTCATTTATTTTGCTTTCACCGATCGAAACAGTGAAACATAAGGAATGGATGAGATGCTAATAAAAAATAATACATAATTTAATTTACGTGATCTTGTACCCTAGCGGATAGCAAAACTGTTATGTATAATATAACCTTTTACAACAATTTGTTATTTATTTAAGTCTAATTTAATTAATTAAAGTATCTAATTTAATTAATAAAATTCTAGCATAAAAAATTTAATATATTCGGCGGTAGGTCCAAATATATTTAATTTAGTTCGAGATTGCAGTGAGGGTATATCACGTTGTTAATGAGATGTATTTTTCAGTTTGTCTATTGCGAGTGTTGATATTTTCCACTGGCACAGTTATCACTAACTGTGCCAGTTAGTGATAACTGGTTAGTGAAAAAAACGTTACCAGTGCCACCTAATCCACCAACGCTCTCTGATGGGTTAGGTGGCAAGTAAATAATTAGCTAATTATTTTCCTTTTTCCAGTTCTTTCAGCTGATGGTTCCTAAAGGTGATCAATTCCCTGAAGAGGACACACTGATGGATCAACTGCGACAAATTACTCAACTAGCAAAAGAATATGAAACAGCACCACCCATTGGTATCTTGACTACAGAAAACAGGAGGACGTGGGCGGCTCTAAGAAAAATTCTGCAGAAAAGTAGGTTGTCAATTTAATGGGGAAAAAAAAGGAATGTTTTTAATGTGTATTTACGTGTAGCGATCGTTTTCATGTTTAGTTTCTTTCCTGGGTAAAAGAGAAAATAGAATTTGGTTTTCTATCAAAGGTAAACTGCGCATGTGCCTTAATGCCACATCACCCAAGGATTCATAACGTATTCAACCAGTATGTTTGCTCAAGTTTGGGTAATCTGTTATGACAAGTATACAAATTCAGGTCACGATTCTTGCGTTGCTTTTTATTGTTGATTATTTGGTGAGTCGATCGGTACGCTCACCATATATGATTCTGTCCGAGTGTTTTCTGTTTTTCTATGGATGACAAAGTTCTCAAGAGAATCACATTTTCAATCCATTGATTCACAGAATGAATGCAACATCTCTGTTTAAATAGCCGACAAAAAGTCATTTGTCGGCTATTTAGTTTTCGAAAGCTGGAAACGACAATAGAATTAAATGCTCAATTATAAAAGACGGCTACTTCGAAAATAATCAATGATCATCGCGATTAAAGGCAATTGTACGGAGATTTATTATAACAAGCTTGTTACGTTTTTATCAGGCATATTATTCAAACTGAGTTCCTGTATTTCAGTGGATATATATAACATAGCTTATTTTGTATATTTTAATGAAATATATTGCAAACAGATAGCAGACATTAGGATTTTATGGTATTCAAATAACAAATTTTTCCCCGTAGCTTTTGTTTAAACAATAAGTGTGTGTGTGCGTGTGATGTTTTGAGTACACTATTTTATTAGAAAAAATTTCTTTTAAGTAACGCCGAAAGAAAAGAGAAAAATAAAAACCTACCCTTTTTATCCCACAGGTAATGTCAACCAAAATTCCCTCCAACTGCTGGAAACGTGTCTCTTCGTTCTGTGCATTGATGACATCCTACCAAGCATTCCCAACTATGCTACCATTCGAAAAGAATCCATCACTCTTGATCTGGCAGCTATGGCGGCTCACGTGTTAATCGGCAGCGGGTGTGACCAGAGTAGCCGAAACAGGTGGTACGACAAATTCTTACAGGTGAGTCATAACCAAAACACTACTCTCTCTCTCTCTCTCTCTCTTATTAATTCGAATGACGAATGTCATTCGAATTAATAAGAAAGCTTAGCATATAAATTAACCACTTCAGGACATATTTATTGTGAGAAGAACAAACACAAACAAAAAAAGAAAAATGCTGGTAGTAATTCCGTATTTGTTAATATTCGGAAAACAGTGAATACGAATACTTATACGTTGCGATATCCTTCACTGACTTTTATATTAGAGAAAACGATATGATCTTAGGGTCCTATGCTTTTGATTTCTAAAGGTGAAATTTCATCCATGGAAAGCTATAATCTTAAGTATATTAATGCCACGGATGGATGGATTACTGTTAGATAATCCGGGAACCCTAATCTAGAGATTAAACACTGGACTTTTTCAAATCAATTTTAGACTTCGACGTTTATACCGGTGACCAAAATTATTTACAATCTAAAGACGTTTGCAAACATCCACATCTCAGTGGAATTCGAATCTCGAGTTTCTTGGTTGCAGATTGCGGATACTACCCACTCTGCCAACCAGGGAGGCAAATGCCTGTTACCTACTTATTTATTTAACATAAATCAGTTAGTATGGCTTCCTAAATGTGGAAATAAATGTGCTATTATTAACAATTTTTCTTGCACGAAGTCAGCACTCTGATGTGAAGTAGAATATCATCTGCCCCCTCGTGAATAAGTCTGGAATCAGTAAAATAACAATAATAATAATTCTCACTGCAGTGTGATTGAAACATCATTAGCATGGAGTAAGTAATGTCAGTTTTTTTTTTCCAACTATATGATTGAATACAGATTGGTGCCCTCCCTCGATGAGTCTTAGGACTTCCTGGAGTTGTCTAATAATAATAATAATAATAATACAGAGTAGATGTACGTTATATGCGTATAAGGAAAGTAGATGTACGTTATAGTTGTAACATAGAAATACTGTTCTATATTGCTGATTAATTCTTAGTTTGTTAGAACAGTTCAGTCACCAGAAGATGCATTAATCTAAAATCATCAATAACCTTCATCTTATTTTCATTTCTTCCTTGTAGATAATCATTAGCAGAGATGGCGTCTTTGGGTTTCTTGTCGAACATTCTGGGTCTGAAGGCATCACGGTGCTAAGGTTCTGCGAGGAACTTTTAGAACATATGTAAGTATTTGAAAGAGAATTTTTTTCATGAGCGATAAATTGATCTCGAATACTACGAAATATCTACACCATACTATTACTAATAAAGAATCTATAGAGGAAGATCAAATTTGGGATAATATACATAAAATATGAAAAGAACTTTTAAATATTTATCAATAAATAAATGTTTTATATAAAACGTATGCTTTAGCAACAATCACGGTTTTTAAATTCTCCAATATTTGTTTCAATTTTTCTTTCTGTGTTATATGAAATACATACTTCCCTCTGGAAACTTTTCAGCAGCCATTTGTATGCAGAAGATCAGGCTTCTCGTGATTCCTAATGAACTAAAGTTTGCTTTTGCCAAATAAGTTTTACTAGTTTTATAATTATTGCAACCAAAGTGTTGTCATCGGAAATGCACTCTTTTTATCTCCGTGTTGACTGGGAACTCCCACCCTATTTTTCAACTTCTTGGCAGGTGGACGACTCCCTTTCTTCCCTCTCAAATTGTGTGAAAAAAATGAAGATAAACTTAAGAAATGTTTGACAAGTTTATTTCATTTTAGCAATTACATTCTCTTAATATTTCTACCATAAAGAATATTCTAATCATGATATCTACATTTTTGTGTCCATCTGTGCATCATATCATAGGCTGCTACCTATTTCTTTCTCTCTCTCTCTCTCTCTCTCTCATCCAAAGAACGCTACTGTAACAATACGAAGTCAGCGCTAAACTCCTTGCAGCACTCTTTTCCTCAACTTCCCGCACAGACGATCAAGACAAATGTCTCTGGTCGCAACAAAAACAGCGTTTTTTCGCCAGAAAGATATCAGAAGAATCTTAAATAACGATAGCAGAAAAGTCTTCTGGTCTTTGTTAGTATTCCTCATTCTGCTGAAAACCTTTCCCCGGAACTAACACCATTTCCATACTGAGCTTGCATTCAGCCCACAGCATGGAAACACGTTTATATTCCACTCGAAAAGAAGATAAAAATGATGTCATCAAACTATTTTCCATTGTTTTTTACCTAGTTCTCTCAAGGGTAATAGGAAGGAGTATTAAGTAACTCCTTCAATAAGTGAAGATTCACCAGACCTCTAGCGAATTTTATCACTCTAGATATACGGTTTAAGGACTTAACGCAAATTGAGCGTAATTGATGGAATTCTAGGTACATATTGTTACTATTTTTAATTATTTTTTATATTGATCTATTTACTTATCCTAAACTCCTGCTGTATAGATCAAACACAGAACTTTTTCAAGCCATTTCAGGTCTTCCATAAGCGGAGCTGTGATTTCACCCGGGCGATGAAATCCATCGCACTGCTAAAAGAGAAATGCACAAAATTATTAAGTAAAGTTCAACAGGCATATACAGATCTTCACCGCTAAAGCAACATATGCTAATGTTTTGCCTACTAGAACAATGATGTCCCATTTATTTTAAGAATATTGTGGTTATTAGCCTGAACTATTCATAGTAATTATAACGTGTCCAAATGTCTCATTTATTTTAAGAGTATTGGGATTATTAACTTAGAGAGACTCTCTGCAACGCATTTGAAGGAATGATGCGATCTTCCCTCCTTCGGTTAGAAAACTTTGGGAGAATACGAATCCAGTCTTGAACATTAGGGCATGCTGCAGCCAAAACAGTCTTAAACTGTACAAATAGAAATGGAGAATACCGTGAAGAAGAAGCAGAAGAAAAAAAAAACATTGCATTGTATTGTATTTGACTGATTCAAAAAGGAGACCAATCTTGTACGTTGCTTCTTGGAACGTGTTTTTAACGCTATTGGAAGAACGACTGCGCCCTCTTGGAGAAGAAATCGAATTCATCTAGAACCGAGTTTCATTTATAAGAGCTTTTCATTTGAATCTGAACTAGCTGATGCCATCGGAAGAAGTCAGTTTTTCTCTTCAGAAACTCGAGTTTGTCTTATCATAAAAGTAGCCAAATGGATGGGAAGTGTGTCATAACTTTAGCTTCTCTTGCAGAAATTCTGAACAATTCAGTCCGCTCTTCGGTCAAGAGGCTGCGGGTTCGATTCCCGCCGTGGGCATGGATGTTTGTCTGTGGAAATACTGGTGGTAGATGGCGTTGGTGTAATTGCAGTCAGTTGGTGGATTGTGAGTGGTGGAAGCAGAGCTGTAGAGGGGATGCCTTCCCTCGATGAGTCTTTGGACTCTCTGGAGGTGACAAATAATAATAATAATTATAAGCTATAGACTAAGCTTTATCGATGATGTTCTTTTGTAGACAATAACTGAATTTACACTCTTCTGTGGCGTGAAGAACCTAAGTAGTAGAGGGGTCACTAGTGACCAAATGTTTCTGGTGAGCGTGGCTTCATGAGTTAGGAATGTTAGGAATTTCACTGAGGGTATATGTGTCAATGGCTTCGGTTCTTGTGCTTTGGTTCGCGAATGGAATTATGGGTGATTTTTTTGGTTCGATTATGGGTGATGGTTGAGATAAGGATTCATGTTGTGATTGGTGGGACACTTTAAACCAAATGCTTCCGGTGGGCGTGGCTTCATGGGTTTGGAATGTCAGGAATTTCCCTGAGGTCATATGTGTCAATGGCTTCAGTTCTTGTGTTTTGGTTCGCGTATGGAATTATGGGTGATGGTAGAGATAAGGAATCGTGTCGTGATTGGTGGACACTTCTGACCAGATGAAGATCAAGATAAGATAAGGAATCGTGACGTGAATGTTTGTTGTTATGAGATGTAGATAAGTGACGTCATTTGTTAGTTGTAAATAAGTGACGTTGTTGTTTTGAATGGAAAAGGGAGATATATTAGAGATAAGGAATCGTGCCGTGATTGGTGGACACTTCTGACCAGATCAAGATCAAGATAAGATAAGGAATCGTGACGTGAATGTTTGTTGTTATTGAGTTTGGAATGATAATTGAATTTAATTATATGCTATGTCACTTAAACATACAATTTTTTTTAACTCATGATGGCAACAGTCTTTCGAAGTTTTCTGAATAATTTAATTATATGCTATATTATATCAAACATACAGTTTTTTTTTTTCTTCTATAGATGGTTGTACTAATTTTCCAATACATTTTGGGGTATTTCTTTACTGTTAAAGGGTGGGAATTCTTAGAGTATGTCGTGATGGCGGGTGTGATTAGATTTTCTGAATAATTAATTATATACTGGTGTCCTTAATCACACACACACACACACAAATTAGACATGAAAAGTCGTTAATGTATCCATGTTGGTACTTTAATATGTATCCTATGATTATTCTTATGAAAAAAAACTATTCAGTATTAGAATTACACTTACCAAAAAACATACGAACAGTGATTATTAAAAAAAAAACTTACATTTCTTTCCAGAATGGGAACATCTTGGTACTATCTAGTTTTCTGAATATTCCAAATTGTTGATTAACATATATTCACAGAACACAAACACAAGTCCGAAAAGACATTTCACTTTTTCATTATAGGTTACTGTGGCTAACATATATTCACACCACAAAACACACAAAACATAGGAGTTGAAAGATATCTCTGTAAATAACCAGAAAAGCTAGTGGACTACTTAATTTACTTTAGTATCCGATTGGTTCTCTGTATTAATTCTTTCCCACTGTTGCCCAACCTTGGTGGGAAAGTCTATGCGCCGTTTTGTTTAGGGTAAGTGTTATTTCCGGTTTCGAATTCCGATTGCTGTTAGAGTATGGAATTCTGACAAGTGAAATTATTATTATTTTTTTTTTCAAATTGATTGGTTATTTTCTGTATTTGACTTTTAAAGGTCATATTCTAACAGAATAACTGAGCATAATTAATAAATATATAAAGCAACTCTCCGCAGCGTTTTTCTACAGCAATCTTTTTTAGAATTTTGTAACGTATCGTTGGTTTCAAATATCTAATGGCTCTGTAAAATAACCAAACTCTAACAGTATTGTGACTTTTCAGGTGAAATCTTCATACCACTAAAATTCTAGCTATTAATTAATACCCGATTATTCCTTATGCCTTCCAAGATTTGTCAGTTTCTTGAAATATTTGAGGGCTTGCATGAACAAATAAGACTTAATTCAATGAATCAAAAAAAAAAAAAATCTCTGGTTACTTTGTGGCATGAAATTTCACAAGGAAAAAAATGTAATTTCAGGTGAAATCTTCTGCACTAAAATTCTGGTTATTAATTTAATACCCGATTTTTTTTTGCTTCCAAGAGTTGACAGTTTCTTGATATATTTGAGGGCTTGCATGAACAAATAAGACTTTTAATTCACTGAGTCAAAAATAAATAAATAAAATAAAATAACAAAAATCTGGTTAGTTTGTGGCATTAAATTTTTCAAGGAGAAAAAAAATGTTGTGGTCTTACTTAAATTTGTATTTTGACTGTTGTCCTCTCAGCCCGACTATTTTTTTTTTTTTCACAGTAGGGATATTTATATATTTTAACACAATTATTATAGTGGATATTCTTTCCAACACAAATAAATATTTATGTATTCTTATTTCAAATGAATATTAGCTCAGAAAGAAAGAAAGAAAATTGTAAAGAAAAAAAAATGTTTACCTTCAAATAACTATTTTGGAATCACAGCAAGCAAGAAATTCATCACCTTTTCAAAGTTTTGAAATTCCTACCCATATTGTTTTCATCATTTGGTATCCTTTAAATGAAGAACGGTTCTGGCTATAAAGTTTGTTAATGTTATTGATTTTTCTCTTCCAATGGCGGCAATTTTTTTTTTTTTGATACATTCATGCTGATTCCTTGTTATCTGCACGCTACGATACCTTTTTTTATTTTCTACAACAAACGTTTTTAGAGTTTAAGTAACGTGATTGGCTAAAATATCAGCTGTTTGTCTCTGTAAAATAATCAAATTCTAACAGTCGTATTGTTAGAATTTGGTACGACTGTTTTTTCTAGTCTGGTGAAGGTATCTACTTCAGATGTAGTAACAAATTGCCACTTATCAGTTCATTTTTACTTTATTCACAAAACTACAAATCCGTTATTTGGTATGGTCTCTGTTTTTAATTCCCCCATTACTAGAATGTACGGGTGGTAAAGTTTTGAAATAAGTTTCGACTCGCAAGAAAAATAAAATGTTTACATTCAAATAACTATTTATGATCACAGCAAGCAAGAAATTCATCAGCTTTTCAAAGTTTGGAAATTCGTACCCATATTGTTTTTATCATTTGGTATCATTTAAATGAAGAACGGGTATGGCTATTAAGTTTGTTAATGTTTTTGATTTTTCTCTTCCAAAGGCGAGTATTATTTGATATATAGATGTTGATTCATTTGTTATCTGCATGCTACGATACCATTTTTATTTTCTACAATAAACATTTTTAGAGTTTAAGTAATGTGATAGACTAAAATATCAGTTGTCTCTCTGTAAATAACCAAATTCTAACAGTCGTATTGTTTGAATTTGGTACAACTGTTTTTTTCTAGTCTGGTGAAGGTATCTACAGATGTAGTAACAAACTGTCACGTTTCGGTTCATTTGTACTTTATTCACCAAACTACAACTATGTGTTGTCAAGTTTTGAAAAAAAGAAAAAAACTTTCGACTGCCAGTGATATATTTTTAAACTTTTATCATGTACAAATATTTGAAAAGAAAAGAAAAATGTACCTTCTTTTCTTTTTTACATCAAGCTTTTTTAAGAGTTTGGTAACGTGATG
Organism: Typopeltis vanoorti; assembly: GCF_054136105.1. NCBI lineage: Eukaryota > Metazoa > Arthropoda > Arachnida > Uropygi > Thelyphonidae > Typopeltis > Typopeltis vanoorti. The sequence continues at coordinate 134,537,202 of NC_143549.1, forward strand.
AGTTAAAATATCTGCACTCTGTAAAATAACCAAATTTTTATCTTCCTTTGTGTGGGGAAAGGTAACATTTGTATTTATGTTATCTGGAGAGTACAAACCTTTTTTCTATACCAAACTTTAAGAGTTTAAGTCACGTTTTGGGTAAAATTATCTTCTTTCTCTCTGTAAAATCACCAAATTCTAACAGGTAGGATTTTCGAGTATGCGAAAGAAATGTTTACAGATAACTCAAAAAATGTCAATAGGTAGCATTAGACAAATTTCTAAATAATTAATTACAGGATATCAGGTTTCCCATGTTCCTAGCATTAATTTCACAGTAGTGAATTTTTTATACAATAATTAAACAGAATTGCATTAAGGTATAAAGTTATGGATTTAATTATCAAATTCTAAACTGAATAACTGAGTAAAAATTTCACTGTGGAAAACACAACAACAACACACATCTTTGTTCATTTAAGTTTTACAAATGCTTATTTTATTTTGCTGAAATATTACTTACAAAGAAAAAAAATCGAAACTTGTAATTACCTAAAAATATTTCACAATATTTAGTTTACACTATTTTCTTGAAGAAAGAAAATTTCAAAGACATTTGTGGTTCACTCATTATTTTACTTTACTGGACACAAACACCACAACACAACACAATACGATAGTTGCACTGGATGAACGAATTGCAGTAACTGAAAAGACACTCGACTCGATTGTTTTTCCCTTATAGTACTGTTTACCTGACCCTTTACCCTGACCGTTCCTTCCAAAATGAAACTTTCGCGCAGATGACTCACAGACATGTTTTCGCATGCTAGTGGATTGATGTGTTGATGTGCGTTTATCTTACTTTGTGACATTATGGTACAAACTTTATCTCTGTGGCTCGAATTCATCTAAAGGAAGAAGAGCGAGCTACCCATTTGTAGATATCTTTTAGTGATGTCACCTCAAACTGATAACCAAGGAGATGAACGATCTCGCCATTTGCGAATGTCCGAAATTGTTGGGATGGAAAAAAAAAAAAATAGCATTATGTGTTGGGTGTGAAAGGGTAGTCGAGAGGTTGACAGTGGTCTTCCCTGCAAGGCTCCCCCACCCTCTCTCTCCTCCAGAAGATGTCTGCTCATCTAAGGGAGATGAGCTAGCTAGCCGTTTTCGGATTTCTTTTAGTCATGTCACCTCCAACTGATGATAAATGCTCCCCCACCCCATACTCTAACCCCATCATCCCTCTCTCCTCCAGCAGATGTCTGCTCAGGCTAGCGGAGATGAGCGAGCTTATCATTTGCGGAAAAAAAATAAAAAAACGCGTTTTTTATCGCGTTTTTTCCTAAAAAATTATCAAAAAAACGCGTTTTTTAATTTTGTTTTCCTAAAAAACTTATCAGTATCAGTTGGAGGTGACATCACTAAAAGATATCCGAAAATGATGAGCTCGTTCATCTCCACGAGGCTGAGCAGACATCTTCTGGAGGAAAGGGGGGGGGGTGAGGGGAGTGTTGCAGAGAAGACCTCTGTCACCCCCTCTTGACTACCCTTTTTCCACAACCTGATGCTATTTTTTTTTCCTCCAAAGTTATCAGTATCAGTTGGTGGTAACATCACTAAAAGATATCCGCAATTACAATTGATAATTGTAATACAATAATCACTGTTAGTATGTTTTTTGGAAAGCGTAATTCTAAAACTGAATAGTTTTTTTTTTCATAAGAATAATGATAGGATACTTATTAAAGTACCAAAATGGATACATTAACGACTTTTCATGTCTAATGTGTGTGTGTGTGTGTGTGTGTGTGTGTGTGTGTGTGTGTGTGTGATTAAGGACACCAGTATATAATTAATTATTCAGAAAATCTAATCACACCCGCCATCACGACATACTCTAAGAATTCCCACCCTTTAACAGTAAAGAAATACCCCAAAATGTATTGGAAAATTAGTACAACCATCTATAGAAGAAAAAAAAAAACTGTATGTTTGAGTTACATAGCATATAATTAAATTATTCAGAAAACTTCGAAAGACTGTTGCCATCATGAGTTAAAAAAAATTGTATGTTTAAGTGACATAGCATATAATTAAATTCAATTATCATTCCAAACTCAATAACAACAAACATTCACGTCACGATTCCTTATCTTATCTTGATCTGGTCAGAAGTGTCCACCAATCACGGCACGATTCCTTATCTCTAATATATCTCCCTTTTCCATTCAAAACAACAACGTCACTTATTTACAACTAACAAATGACGTCACTTATCTACATCTCATAACAACAAACATTCACGTCACGATTCCTTATCTTATCTTGATCTTCATCTGGTCAGAAGGGTCCACCAATCACGACACGATTCCTTATCTCTACCATCACCCATAATTCCATACGCGAACCAAAACACAAGAACTAAAGCCATTGACACATATGACCTCAAGGAAATTCCTGACATTCCAAACCCATGAAGCCACGCCCACCGGAAGCATTTGGTTTAAAGTGTCCCACCAATCACAAAATGAATCCTTATCTCAACCATCACCCATAATCCCATACGCGAACTAAAAAAAAAATCCCCCACAATTCCATACGCGAACCAAAAAATCACCCATAATTCCATTCGCGAACCAAAGCACAAGAACCGAAGCCATTGACACATATACCCTCAGGGAAATTCCTGACATTCCTAACTCATGAAGCCACGCCCACCGGAAGCATTTGGTCACTAGTGACCCCCCTACTACTAACCTATAATATAACGATTTTCAGCTGAAAGTCTCATATGGAAGTGGCAAGATTTTTCATACAGAAAAACATGCAAACCGGCTAAACGAATGCTTGCAATTAACACTCATAATACACCTGCCTCGTTCGTAGCCTTAGGTTGCATCAGCAGTAATTCAAAACAACCAAACTCAAACCTATCCAATAAACGTTCCCAGGGGTTATCTACTTTGGTTGGTTTTAGAAGGCCTCATGAACAATGTTGATAAGCTATTCATAATAACTAGAGCGAAGTGCAGGCTGTTCTGGGCAAATGCTTTCTTACACTGATCAGACAAAAGCAGCTACGCCACCAACAGCAAATCGCAAGACAGTACTCAGCAGGTGGAGCAAGAAATAAACAAGATTTTGTGGATGGAACTTCTCCGACACTCAATTTACCGTTCAGATGTCATTACATCCGATATATCATTTTTTCACTTGATGATCACCTGCCAGAATAAAGCTTTGCCAGTTTGGAAGATCGAGATTAGATGTTGAATTATTGGCCTCCGAGGAATGTGTCCGGTAATACAGAAGAAATTAATTGTTTCAGAAAAGATTGAATCACACTATAGGATATAAATAAAAAATATAGCTCTCATGCACAATATTTCCTAAATAGCAGGTGAAACGTTTTTTTGCCCTAACTTTTGGAACTCAGTTAGCATCCAATCTCTATCCTTAGCCATTACTGGTAATTGAGTTCATGATGTTCGATGATTTGTAGCCCTTCTGCTACCTCGTGAACCTAAACTCTAACTGTTACTGTTGTCTAATGTGGGTTCTAGGGTCCTATTTCTGAGTTGTAGCATTAAAAAGCCAAGTTTCTCGGGGAAAAAAAAACTTTATGCTGCGCCCAAGTGCTACTCATTCAAGAACTTAAAAAGAAAGCCTACAAAAAGTATTACGTCCAGTGGTCCATAATGATCATTCAGAATTCTGATAGGCTAGCGTTATGGGAGAGTTACCACAGGACTACATAAACATTATGTCTTATATTTCATTGACTGTCTTTTACTTGCAATTTGATCAAGTATTAAAATAAAATATAAAAAAAATTGAAACATTTTGGAAAAAATCGTCAGCTATGGCTGGGTAGTAAGTATTTATGGCTGTAATCCGTATGTGTTCACGATGCTGATTTGAAGGATGAAAAATCCGAGTTTCCGGGTGAAAAAACCCTCTATCTCCGTATTAGACCAGCTAACTCACCTTTGGTCGAAAGAGACCAGATAAAGGTTCCTTATGTTATGGACGGAAATCGAACCCAGGTCATTCCGATTATAGGACTTCACCTATATCGACTGATCTAAGGAGGCTCTATGTGTATCAATACAATAACGCGTTTACTTTTCTACTAAATTTCAACTTACAATTAAGCGATATTCTCTCTTTTCGTTGTTAAGAACTGTTTATGATAATGTTATAATAATATCATATTGAGCGAAGTGTGCTTTGACTTAAATTTGTAATTCTATTCAGTCATATTCCATATAACAGTATGTGAACTTGAATTTTCTCTCTCTCTCTCTCTCTCTGTCTCTACTTTTACTGTTTTAACTATTTGATTTATGTTTCTGTATGCAGGGAACAGCAGAGTTTAGATTCGCCTCCTTTGAAGCTTGAGAAGTCAAAAGCAACTGCCCCCCAGCCCCTTTATCTCAACTGGGAGGTGACAGACGAACTATCTGAAGCAATTCAAGAAGCCACGCGGAAACTGAATAAGTAAGTTTCCTATGCAATGATTTTTAAATAGCAACTTTACACAATATTGTACATAACATTCGAAACGAACACGCTGCATGAAAAATATTAAATAATTCTGAGTACTGTTCCGAAATAGGCAGAAGAAAGGCCTAGAAAATATATCCTTTAGTCGGTGACAAATCGAACTTGGACGGTCTTTTTTCTGTAGACCCAGCATCATAGAGGTTGTCACCAAAACATGCAGTAATGAAGACATTGAAAATAATCAGGAACGAGCTATTTGAGTGACGAATTTCCAAAATAAATGCGTTAACCTGGATATCGATCTTATCAAATGAGATTCTGCTCATAATAATCTATTTTGGTGGAACATGGACATGTTTATACATGATGTATGCCTTTCATATGTGAAAAATTCCATCAATAGCCCAGCAACATGAAGGTCATTTTTATTGATGCATATAAACTTGGGGGGGGGGCACCACTCTGAAATGGAACACAGCCAGCCAGCAGTGTTACCAAATTGTCATTACCAATGCAATAGGAATAATGACTGTGCTATTTGACTGGAAAGATATGGGTTTGCATACGTTTCTGAAGCATTCTACGAAGTTTCATTTGAAGATGCGATAGTGTCAACTCTTCCATATCCTCTTTTCTTTCCAAGAAATATCATCACATACAGAAATAATTAAAATCATAACAATAACGCGTCCACACAAAACGCATTTTGTCAGAATAACACAGGTAAATCAAATTCGAACACGTTCATTGGAAATATATATTAAAAAAACTACTCAATTCAAATTCTAAATCTCTTCAAAATTTATTTTTAAAATTCGTGATTTTTTTTTTTAAATTCCAGCATGTCAACAATTCATTATTGTTATTATTATACTTTTCTTGATTTCTTTTGCTTGCAGAATGGTGGATAACTTGGACCTCTACATTTTAAGGTTCACAGAATACGGCAAAGACTTCATCAAATCCCAGAAAATCAGTCCAGATGCATATCTCCAGCTTGCCTTACAGCTCACATACTATAAGTAAGATTTCTTAACTGCCTTAACTTAAAAAATGCAAGTGACTAAAAAATTGTCCAATTTTACACTAGAAAAGTAAGCATCGAAATGAATTAAAAATTCTAAGGCTAGCAATTCTGATATATAAAGTTATATTTAGCATCAGGACTATTTTATAATAAATTGTAATATATTTTAACCGTTATGTTGCTGGTTAAAAAATTATTAACAATTTGATTTGTTGATGGAATATTATGGAGTTCTACAGCCTGTAGGATACCAATTTATGTTACATGTTACATGGAAGAGTAGTGCTGAATTTAACTCCATAACGCGATAACAGGCAGACAGTGTAAATTATACATGTTTTTGGTGGTAAAATGTTACAAAATATAAGACTTATTGTTAAACTTACCATAGATTTTTAATTCGTACGTATGTTCGTACAATATTGCGAATATTGTAAACATACGCACGAATTAAAAATCTATGGTCAGTTTAACAATAAGTCTTATATTTTGTAAGCAGACAGCGTGTTATGTATTGTTTATAGAAAGGTGGTCGAATGTCCATAATGTAGTGTGGGTTTAGAAAATATGACATTGCTATTTTTTCCTTAAAGATGGAAAACAGGGAGACTTACACATGCTGAATGTCCCCTGTCTATCTCAATAATTTGGTCTTATGAGTTACTTCACGTAGAGTAAAATTTGTGTCTCTGAAGTTTCCATCTGCTCATAAAAGAAAAAGTCCACGTAAATACAATAAAGAAATGTCTAATTTGATGGTTCACTTTAAGAGAGTCGACTGCACAGTTTTCCTCTTTATTTTCTTCTTATTTATATATTTATTTCGCTTATGATACCTTATTTGTCTCAGAAAATCTCTTCATTTTTATTTGTTTCCCCAATTATAATTAGTGGTGAGCTCTCTCTAGACTTTTTAGAATTAAAAAAATTTTAATATTCAGTTATCAATTATAATGTTTAAAGAATGCATAGATGTTAAATTTAACAAAATTGAACACTTGTTAAATTTTAAAATAGCTATAATTTAGAGTTCTCCAGAAACTATACCTTAGGACAGTGTTTAACAAGCTTTTTTTTTTGTCTGATGAGGAACCTTAATTGCAAGATCATAATAAAAAATTTCGGATAGGTACGTAGTTGAAAATCATTTTCGTAGCATTCTTCTAGTGTCAAGGCACTCATTCTTGTATTTAGCCAAAAATCCCATTTAATACAAGACAGACTACACTAGAGAAGTAAACGGAAAAGCATTGAGATTACAATATTACCAATATCGCTGCGTGCATAACGCATAACGTTACTGACTGGATGGGTGAATCAAAAATGCTTTTCTTGTTCCCCTTTATCTGTGTAAGTGATACAATGAATGAGGTATTATTGAACTACCTGCTCTCCCTCTTGGGGCCTGAGGCTATTATGTTCGGTATGTAGTAGAATTGATTTTGGTCTTCTGTATTTGCAGTGTATTGCTTCACTGTAGTTGTTGGCTTGTTTGATCAGTGGATTTGAGTGCAGGTTTGCCTCGGAAAAGAATTTTTCAGCTAAGTCATGGAGATGACAGTGGATATAAGGGAGGTTTACTTCTCGGTGGGTCTGAGAGTTTCTTATGTACCATGGAGCATCCAGGATCATTCTTAGGCACTTATTCTGGATTCTTTGTAGTTTTTGTATGTTGGTTTCTGAGGTATGACTCCATGCTGGAGAGGCATGGGTGATAACTGGGCGAATTACAGTTTTGTACAGTTAGCTTGTTTCGTAGATCTAATTTGCTTTTGCGGTTGATCAGGGAGTAGAGTTGTGCAATTACTCTGGATGTCTTCACTCCTGTTAGTTTAATGTGATTACTAAATAGGAATTTGCTATCCAGTTTCACACCAAGATACGTAACTTCTGTTACCCATGGGATCTTGAGTCCATGGAGCTGGATGTCATCCTTGCTGGTGACTTTTGTTCTGGAGAATAGTACAGTAGAGCTTTTCAGGGGGTTTACCTGGATCCTCCAATCTGTTAGCCAAGTTTCTAGAGTGTTGATGCAGCCTTGCAGCCTTCTAATTGCCAGCTGAGGGCTGCGAAATCTTGCTAGTATCGCAGTGTCATCCACATATAATGCTGTGATGATATTTCTCGGGTTTGGGGGGATATCAGCTGCATAGATCGAGAACAGTAGAGGTGCTAAGAGGGAGCCCTGTGGCACGCCTGTACGGATCTTGCGTTTGGATGACACTGTTCCATTTAGTTTGATTTGCATGTGTCTGTCACTCAGGTATGCTTTAATTAGTTTGATTTGTTTTATTGGGAACTTAAATTGTATAAGTTTGTAGAGAAGACCCTGATGTCATACCTTATCAAAGGCCTTCGCTATGTCGATGAAGACTGCAGCCTGTGGAGATTCCAGTTAAAGCCTCTTGCTATATATTCTACCAATCGGTGTATTTGTTGTGCTGTGGAGTGTTCTCTGTGGAATCCGAATTGCTCGTCTGGGATAATTCAGTGATTGCTTGTAGCCTTGCGAGTATAACCTTTTCAGTGACTTTTCCAAGACTTGATAGGAGGCTAATGGGTCTGTAGCTTTCTGGAAGTTGAGGATTCTTGCCTGTCTTTTTTATAGGTATGATATCTGCTGTTTTCCAAGTTGTCGGGAAGTGCTGAAATCTGATGATTGCATTTGTTATATTAATAATGTGTATTATTGCTTTTCTCGGAAGCAACTTTAGTGTTGCCATCAGGGCCTGGAGCCTTTTTGTTGTCCAATTGTGCTAGGATTTTAGTTATTTCTCCTGGGGTAGTGGGGAAGATGGGTTCTGAGTTATCAGTGAGATGATTTAATGATTTCCTGACTTGGCGATGAACTTTATAGATGAAGTTAATGTTAAGACTTTTGTACGATGGGCTGCACTGCTCCGCCAGGTTGTCTATAAAGGCTTCTGCCTTTTACTTGTCTGTGTGTGCTATTCCTTGTTTGGTTTGTATAGGAGGTAAGGGCTGCCTTTTGATGCGTAGGATTTTTAAGTTTCCATACGGAGTGATCCTTTGAGTTGATTATGGTTAATTTGGTTTCCTATTCTTGATTTCGGTGGTTTTGTAGAGTTTCTCTGACTTTTCTGTTCAGATTGTTTAGTGTTGTTTTGTCCTGTGGGGCTCTAGTGTTGTGATATCTCTTTCTTGCTTTGTTCTTGGTTCTAATCAGGTCCATGATTTCTTCTTGGATCCTGTTGGTGGAGTGGTGGAGAGTGGTTTGCATTACTGAGGCTATTGCTTTCTGCATTTGGCTTGTTAGCTTGATTATGGCTATATCTATCTGTTCTTTTTTGTGTATGATGGGTGGTGGACCAATGTATTCTGGTAGAGTTTTTGCGAGTTTGTTCCAAACTATAAAGGAGTGCTGGAGTGAGAACTGCTCTTGATTGCCTAGCCTGAGCTGAATGGGGTTGTGATCTGATGAACGTTCTTCTATTTTTTCTAGTTGGTATTGGTATGGGATGTTTTTAAGTATTACGATGTCCAGAACATCTGATCTTCCTGTTGGGCTGTGATGAGTGGACTCAGTAGGTCCAGCCACGATGGCAGAGTTGTGCATTTCATAGTTGTGTAAAATGTGTCCTTTGGTATTAATAGATGAGCTAAACCAGGCTGCATGTTTGGAGTTGAGATCTCCTGCTAAGATTATGGAGTCTTTGGATCCGAGGATGGAGTCCAGGTCAGATATCAGTAGTGGGAGTCCAGGAGGGCTGTACGCTGCATAAATCTTTAGACTGCCTGCGTTGCTAGTGTGTACCTCCACTCCGGTCACCTCTAAGTTCATAGTTGGGAGGTCAGGTACTGAGTTGTGGTTTAATTAGCTTTTTATATAGACAGCAGTGCCTCCTCCTCTTGCACCGAGTCGATCCTTTCTGTACATGATAAAGCCTCGAAGTCTTGGGTTATTTGCTGGTCTGAGGTGTGTTTCGTTGACTAGAATGACGTCAGGTTTGTATCTGGATGCAAATTCTTGGAGTTCCAGGATTTTATTTGTTATTCCATTTGCATTTCAAGTTACAATCTTTAATGAGTTTGGTTTGTGTTTTCGTGCATGCGCATGTTTCCCAGTCAAGTACCACTCTCATGACGTCATTTGAGGTCAGTTCATTTTGCATACCACAGCGCCCTCTCCATTAAAACCTTGCCCATAATGATACGGTGTGGAACGGTAATTATGTTTTATAAAAAAATATTAAAAAAAATCAGCTAACGCCTTTTTATTCCAGTATATATAGGGAGTAAGCGAGGCCGTTTTTAGCTCTATCTAACTTTTTTTATTTGAAAAGTAAAATCTGCAAAACCCTTGAGACACCTTCCTGTGTTTCCCAACAGTATAACCCTTGTTGGGAAAAAATCTTTAAATAAAATGAAATAAAAACGATACAGTTTCGACGTTTTCATTAAAATCGTACCGTTCAAATAAATATATAGCGTAAGCATTTGTGTGTGTGTGTGTGTGTGTGTGTGTGTGTGTGTGTGTGTGTGTGTGTGTGTGTGTGTGTGTGTGTGTGTGTGTGTATCGTGCTACCAACATTCAGGTTTTTATCTGATATAATCCTGTCGATGTTATTCAGAGTAACTTGTTTGCATAAACGATTTCATGCTTTATATTCGTGTGTGAAGTGTTTTAGCTGTACGATGTGTTATCAGAATTTACTGACATTCATTAAGATTAATTCAGAATCATTGCTAATAGAAATCTCTACGGAAATAAAGACAAACAGGTTTCCCAAACTCGATGATATGTTTTCCCTCAAACAATTACCATTAGGGTTGTTTTAAGAAAGCATTTAACGTTTCTAAAACACCCTATTGTGCATTAATTCAGAGAAGCTGTGAACGCTAATTACAAACGAGACCCCTCCATTGTTAGATAAATCCAAGCAAAGCGGGTATTGGCCGCATCACTTAAAGCTATATTCCACTGTATCAATAATGTCTGCGTGTCATTATATTTTTAAGAGTAATGTTTATAACTTATTGAATAACCTTTTAGGAAGCACTTCTCCAATAACAGTTAATACAATTATGATTTGAATTCAGAATCTGAATGCAATGGTTTCACAATCAAATATCATGTAATCTGATTATTTCTCATATGTGACAAATTTCGATGATAATGAAAGTTGCTTTAGATCATTTTCTTCTTGTATCACTGCAGGGTGCACAGAAAACTCGTGTCTACATACGAAAGTGCGTCTTTGCGAAAGTTCCATCTTGGAAGAGTAGACAACATTCGTGCAGCTACATCGGAAGCCTTGGCGTGGGTCCGAGCTATGTGTGATGACACAGAAGTCACGGTGACTGCTCATTTCCTAATTCTGTTTCAATGTAAATTAGCTAATATATTCTTTACTTTAATGTCACTTAATTAGTTATAACCATTCTTTGATATTTTAATATTTAAAATACATCTATCTATGTACTAAGTTTAAAGTATTTCTCCAACCACAAGTTTGCCGAAGTTAAGTGCATTAGTCGTGTGTGATAAGATATTGAAAAGACAAACGAATCTATTAACGTTCTTCTTGAACAGCCTGATTTCTTGGGAACATTAAGTAAAGAAAACTATTACGGGGAATAAAGATGGATGGAATTAAAGCAAAAATGGAGAATTTGGTGAATTTATAGTTAGACTGGACTTTGCGTATGTGTTAATCAGCTACTGTTGGAGTTTTATTGATTTAGAGAAAAGTAAAGTGAGCCTTCGTAGCTCAGTCAGTATAGACGAAGCCCTTTGGTCGGAAAGACCTGGGTTCGATTCCCGTCTATGACGTGAGGAACTTTTATCTGGTCTCTTTCGACTAAAGGTGAGTAAGCCGGCCTCATACGGAGTTATAGAGTTTTTCACCGGAAACTCGGTTTTTTCGTCCCCCCAGAACGGTCGCGACGGATAACCTTATCCTCGAGACGGTCGCGGTTGTGAAGTCCACAGCTAAAGAACCTCAATGGTTCGTGAAAAGCTTAAGACAAGACAAGAGAAAAGTAGAGTAATGAGGTATGACAGATAAATAAGTTCTCTAAGTTGCAGAATTGGAAGAAAAAGCTGACAAACTAAACATTTCAAGGTGTCCTTTATTTCTGTGTCATTTTCACGTAATTTTCACTTTATTTCTGTGTCTTGAAGCTGAAAATGAAACACTGTTTGAAAGATCTGTTTGAAAAGTAGTCTTGTAAGTGATACTGGTGATAGCAGATCACTAATGTACTAGAAATAATATATTAGTGATTTACTACTATCACCAATGTTCTTACAATAATTGTATTTTTTTTTCTTTTACTGCGAGTTTGACTTTGTCTGATTCATTTTCTGTATTTTATACAAGGCATAAAATACAACACATCTGTCTTGTCAAAAGAATGAGTTCCTTTGACCATTAACTTCATTACTGGATGGTCTAATAGAGATGTCGAAATTTTTGTCGTCTTTCAACTCGAAAATTTCCATATTCTTAAAACCACATCATTCGTTTCCTGATTTTTCTTAAAATAAAATATTAAAATGTAATCCAGTCAAATAATCAGATGCATTATATAACAATAACATACTTTAAAAACTGTCTTAAGAGCAATATTATTAGATTATTGGTTTATAAAATATTCGAATTACTACCTCAAATGAAATGTTTCTGTATTCTTAGTTTCTATTAAAAGATTTCAGTAGTGAGATATTTGATAAATTTAATATCAGCATCATTTTATAATTATAGGATGATGAGAAGGTAAAGCTCTTCAAGACAGCAGTGAAAAAGCAAACAGAAGTGCTTATTTACGTAAGTGATTTGTAATAATGCAAAATACTTGTATATACTTATGCATGCAACGATCAGTCAAAGAGTTTGCTGCCAGATCAAACAAAAATATTAAAAGATGTAAAAAGTGTTGCTTAAAATTTCCCAGTCCAGCATAGCAATAACTTAATAGCATCAATATTTTTATTTTAATAAATTGAAATGCAAGAGTTAAGATTAAATAATTCAAGATCTTTGAAAGCGGTGATGTTAACGTAAGAGATTATCATTATTCGAATGTACGGCCTGCAGGCCACAGAGCTCAGATGATAGCCAATAAGGCAGACAAACTTAGAAAGAAATAAGCATCATGAGCCAAAACAGAACAGTCTATCACCTGCAGTCATAGTTAAGAAAAGTGAAGTCCTTCATTGTCAAATGAAGCACTTCACTTTTCTAGTTTCATCAGATTGTGCTGCCCCCTAAAGCTCATAATTTGATATCTGCAGTGTTAATCCTTTAAACATATGCCTGCGTTTTTTTTTTGTTTTTTTTTGTGTTGATTTTAACTTTCCCACTGAAGCTACCTACAATATGCTAGGTGAAATTTTTATTAATAAAAAGGTTTTAATTTTTTTTACAAGCAAAAGGTTATTATTCATTAAGAAAGAAACATTCTCAGCTTCGAATATAATCATTCAGTTTATTCATATTCTGCGTGATATTATCTTGAAAATTTTCAATCACTAAAACCAACAATCAAATGCTGTTTATGAGCATTCAGTTCAATCAGCATTATGCTAAATACCATTCGTTCTTACACATTCAAGTGTGCACATAAAATCCACGATTCATACACAGCTCATTTCATAATGTTAGTCATTACACATAAACGTCAGTCAATTCAAAATGATAGATTTATAATGTCCGTTCTCGATTAAACTGAACTCTAGATTGATTAATACTGCAGGAAGAATCTTTGATGCCAAAATCCATAAAATGAGGAAACTGCTACTTTTTGTACAGAGCCACACGGGCTCTGTATTTCAATTAGACTTTCGTCTCTTTAGTTTTAGTCAATCTCTACAGTTTCAGCTTTTTATCAGTATAAGAATGAATTAGTGCTATTATGAGAATATTGGCTAATGTTCTTTTTTTTTTTTTTTTTTTTTTTTTTTAAATCTTTCTAGACAATCAATGGCCAAGGACCTGACAACCACCTTATGGCGTTACGGGAGATGGCCAAATCATTGAACATGCCAGATTCATCTTTGTTTTCAGACAAGTCCTACAGCGACTTTCTTCACTTCAGGCTTAGTACAAGTCAGGTAAATCTCACATCATTGGAGAGTGATGTCAATGTTTTGTTAAATACGCTATATTTTGAAAAGTACTTGAATGTTTCAACTAAAATGGTTAATGAATTTTTATAATGATTGCAAATAGTAAATTTAATTAAAATCGATCCAGTTAGCAGATGCATGCGAACGGACAAAACAATTGTTCTAGGAGCTCATGTTAATCAAAAAAAGAATTAAAACTGATCAAGCTGTGAAACTATCATTTTGAATTTATAATAACCTGGGGTTAATTTCCTTTCCCCCTAAGAAAAGGTTTGTTTTGTATAGATGTAGTGGTCTTACTGGCGGCACCTTTAAAGGCAGTTCCCGGTATCACTAAAATTCATTCTCAGCATTTTTTTTTTATTTTCCAAATCCGTATTTTCAGTTCTATTGGTCTTCAAGATTCTCTTATGCTACAGAGAATTTTGTAGTAGCGAAATATTGTGTTTAATCAAAGTTGGACTGAGTGTCCAGTCCTGAAGATTGTTATGATGATGCTTGCATTCGTACCTCCATCAATTCTGTGATTATTGTCAGTGTGCTCCATTGACAAGCCACTTCAGGACTTACAATAACAGATATCCGTTATTTTTCACCAATTTCACACTTCGTCACTGAGTTTTATGTTCTAATGTTTCAGTTATTTTACTGATACAATATAATACGATACAATGGAACATGATCTTCTACACGAAAATCAAACAAAAATAAAGCGATTTATACTTTTTGATGATATCTCGCAGCAGAGTGCATATATATATATGCAAGATTCCCTGATTAAATTGAATAACCGTTGTAATAGATATGGTATGAAGGTCAGCAATAAAAAGACAAAGACAATGAAAATAGGCAGAATCATTGAAAATGTCAATTGTGTTGTGAATGGAGAACCTGTGGAACAAGTAAAACATTTCTGCTACTTAGGCACGATTTTTAGTGAAGATGGTAAATTAAATATGGAAATAGACAACAGAATCAACAAAGCTGGTATGGTAGGCAGTCAATTGAATAAATTCATATGGAATAAGAGAGAAATTAGCCAAAAGACTAAATTAGCTGTATACAAGACAGTGTTCAAACCAGTTTTAACTTATGGATCTGAGAGCTGGGTTAGAAGTAAAACACTTGACCAGACTAGAGACTGCAGATATGAGAGTCCTGAGAAAGATTAGAGGCGTGAACAGATGGCATCAATGGCAATATCATATTAAAAACGAGATATTAGGAAAGAACTTGACATTGTCAGCATCCAGGAATGCGTTAGCAGAGCTAATCTCAGGTGGTATGGTCACTTAAACAGAATGGGCGAAGAAAGATTAGCAAAACAAGTGTTCTCCGCCAGTTTGGCAGGAAAACGACTCAGAGGAAGACCAAGATATAGGTGGATTGATACGGTACAAAGTGCCTTAGACGATAGAAATATAAGATCTGATAATGTTGGAGTCTTGACAAGTAACAGACTGATTTGGAGGAAAATTGTAGATAGGAAGTTAGTAATGATGTAAATTTTTCATGTAGTACTATCATATCCTGTACACCCCTTGAGGGTACATGGCAGGAATTTGATGATATATATATATATTTTAAAAAATGCCAGCCAGAAATAATAATAGCATTACATTAGTCAACATGTTGTAGTCATTGCCTCTGCCATTGCAGAAAACTGTTCGACTCTGCCAAAACCAAATTAGAAAATGTAGAAGACTCAGAGCAGATAAACATTTAATAATCCAGCAGGATTGGTAACACATGAAATAAGGATTAATTCTGAGTAGTTAAACGTCTCTGAAAATGTTTCCATCCAACAGGAGATGAAGGCGACAGATGTCAGAAGGATAATCTATAAATGATTTATATATAACTAAGACAATTTCCTTTTCGAGATACTTTTTGTCCTGGAGATGAGAATAAATTCTCAAGGAATTAAAACATGATTAAGAAGGGCGGAGACCATGGACCTTGGACATAGAGCAAAGTGACACGATGCAGTCTGCAGAATATAGAATGAAGCTGCATTGGAGAATGCAGTTTCTTTCTGGAATGAACTACATCGGGAAACGGATCTGTAAGCAGTGTGATTCGTTAACCGGCATTGGGAAAGAAATTACTAATGCACTAGAGCATCCGTAACGGTGGACAATGTTAGCAGTATTTTACAAGGAAACTGATTTTTCTTCTCTTAAAGCAGACAAACCACCTGAAGAGTACATGCACTTAATAATTACAATACACTGGCTCCCGAGTCTTATTTTCTAGGGCTAGAATTGCAGCTAAATCAAGTATGCAATCCCTAAGACGACATGGATAAATTTGCTTTATTATCGTTGGTTAGTAGTTGACAGATAATTGATCTGCAATACCTATAGCATCTAGTGTCTTCATCATATACTTTGTTTTTCCATATATAAAAACTAAGTTTGAAGTGTATTATTATTTATTACCTTCTCAAAGTTGCTCATTTAAAGTTGCCAAGCCATTCCATCAGTTCCATCAGTCGTTAATAATTTTCCTGAAGCGACATTTTTTCGGGGGAAAACTTCGTCCTTCGATAATACACTTTTGAAAGCTACGAATTTCCTTGCTGGATATTAAAAAAATAATCATTTAGTTGTTTCAAAAGACTGTAGCGTGATGAATAAAACTGGAAACTTACAGAACAGTATTTTGTTTAACGTAAAATACAAACTGCCTAAATAATTATTCTAAAATAGCATAAGCATATATCAGTATATATATTTTTTGAAGTTTATTTTAGTCATATTGTCAGTATTATTCAATGGTTGGTAGTATACCGCCAAGTATTCACAAAGTTTATATTTTTTTTATCCAACAGATCGACTGTTTTTTACGCAGTCTTAACATTTTTTTCTGACTCCGCTGCCTCTAAATTCCAGAAGTGAATTAACAAATACTGGAAAGTTTTGCAAAGAAAGCTTGATGGAGTTTTTATTGCTATTGGTTATTGTTGTTGTTATTGTTGATGATGAGCCTTTCATTTTTCTGCCTATGCTATTATGGCAGTTCGATATTCAACATGCGAAAACTGACCGCCAGGCCTGAAATTATTCAATCGAAAACAATTTTCTTACTTTTAATGCATAACACAATTTGCTGAAAATAAAACGGTTATTATAATTCTTATTAAAACGGTGGCTTTTATTATATATTTCTCTAGTCTTGTTGTCCACACAAACACACACACACACACACACCATAGTCCCCTCCCCCTTTATCTGCGGTTTCAGTTATCCGTGGTCAACCTCGGTCTTAAGATATTAAATGGAAAATTCCAGAAATAAACAATTTGTAATTGCATCGGCACATTTGATATTAGATCCAACATTATTTCAAAGCTGAATGTTTGTAGAAACTGTGAAAGTTTCATAAGCTGACCAGAGCTTACGAAACACTCAGTTTCTACAAACATTCTTTTGTAGTCGGATCTAATATCCACTTTGCTATGTAATTTTACATCGCCGAAATGAAGCCGTATGGCTCTTTCTTTTAGTAATAGACAGTAATTTAGTAATTCGGCTGATCCCAGAGGTAGTCCGACACTGGGCAACTCGTTGCAAAGGTGGAAAAAGCTACACGCACCTTGCAGCCTTTGGAAATCAGGAATATCTGGAATTGCTCGCGGTTCTGAGTAGTTCTCGGTTATCAAATCGACTGTCGCGGTATCGCAGTGCTTGTGTTCAAGTAACCCTTATTTTACTTAATAATGGCCCCAGAATGCAACAGTAGTGATGCTGGCAATTCGGATATGCCAAAGAGAAGCCTAAAAGAAAGAAGAAAAAAAAAAGTGTGCTAAAGTTGCTAAGATTCCATTCACGTTCAGATAACTTTTATTACAGTATGTTGATTACAAGCATTCTATTTTATTATTAGTTATTGTTGTTAATTTCTTACTGTGTCTAATTTATAAATTAAATTTTATCATAGGCATGTATGTATAGCAAACAACATAGTATATATAGTTCGGTACTATCCGCGGGATGTCTTGGAACGTATCCCCCGCGAATAAGTGGGGGGGGGGGTGTGAATGATAAAAAAATCAACGACGTTCTTCAACTTGATTTTTTGAAATTATTAACTTCCAGTTGTTGATAAAAAATCTAGATGTTAATGAGTTCTGAATATTATATTGATGGTTTTGTATTTCTTGCAGCTCCCAACGGAACTCGGTGTCCTTGTAGGCTATGGTCCCGTTGTGACGGATGGATACGGATGCTGCTACAATCCGTGTAGTGATCATGTCGATTTCAGCATAACTTCTTTTTTCAGTTCTCAAGAGACGAGCTCGGACTTTTTTGCTCTTAGTTTGGAAGGAAGTCTACTTCAAATGCGCGAATTATGCCTGAAGTTAACAACTGCTGAAATAACCGGAAAGACCAACCAACCACAAATCAAGTGAAAATTTTCATTTCATTGGTTAAAAAAAAAAAAAAAAATCGATGCTAGAGGCCGCTAAATGCAATAGATGATACGCACGCCAATAAGATGGTAAGTAGACAAGGAATTGCAATAGGAAAAACAGACAAAAAAAAATCAAGCTAGCTCTATAGAAAGGAGGTGATTAAGGCATAGGTGAGTAAACGCTTCAGCAGTCGCTTTTATCGAGCCAATATGTTATTCATCCAAGAGGGTCCACTCGACAAAGATGGTGACGAGATAGGTATCGTAAAAAGATGTATGGAAAGAATGAAAAATGAGTTCTCGTAAATAGGGAGAAAGAGCTACTAATCCTGGTTCGAGTTACTTTATTCCTTTTCCAATCTAGAAGAGTGTGTAGGTAGTCGGATGCCACCGCTTATCAATAACACGTAACTTGATTTGAATACAGTTACATACGTCCTATAGAGATCTTCCGTTTTCATTTCTGTGGATTGTTCTTTCAAATGGTCTTCTGTTTCTGTGACTAACAGCTTATTTGTTGTTCATGCAACTCTAAGTTCCTCACCACATAGGAATATGCTCAAAGAGAGATTATGAGAATATTGTAGACGTAGTCTTTTGACTCTGCATTTCAAAGTAGTTTCCTATGATTGTACGTAAACATTGCCGTTGAAGAGAGAGACACACAACACAAAAGCCGAGTTAGTATCACGTCTCTAACTCCCATAAAGGAAGCCGAGTGTTGAATAGTTAAATGGCAATAATTTCGCGCTGTCAGCAATCCACTGCCATTACTAGATTTTAGATAATGGTACGTGTGTCTGAAAGTGAGTTCTATGAATGCAGGGGGAGGGGGGGGATCTGTTCTGGATATCTTTGTTACGCCATTCACAAAAATAAAAACAAACAAACAAAAAACTGTCTTTAATTCAAACTTCAACAAAGGTTAATTATGTCCTGAAAAAAATTATCACTGCATGTAGTATTTGTGCATATAAAACATAGGCTCAGATCCTCTACGATTACTTAATATTTTCGAAACAATCTCCACTAATTTGTATGAGCCAAGCGAATTTTTATCTCAACAATTGATGAGCAGAACAACTGACGAAAGGAATATCCTAGACCAGAATCCAAAGTTTGTACTGCGGCGCCCCCCTACCTTTCAGAATTATTTGACAATTGAATGATTTTCACGAACTATCATTGTATTTTATCTATCTAAAGTGAATAAATGTATGCTTTACGTATTCTAAATAATATTACAAGAGGTATAAATTCGGTTTAGATAAATAAAATTTTGATTAAAGTAGTCATTTGTAAAAATGAAAATCACAATAATAAATAATATATTTCAAATATATATTTAAGTATATTTATAATTATATTTATATAATTTAAAAAGTACGTGAATACGGAAAAACAAACTTATCCGTTGTACCAAAAGTAATGAATGCACGAATTTTATACGAAAGGCGAGCTTATTATTATTATTTTTTTAAATTTATTTTTTTATTTTTTGTACAGTTCTCATATTGCTGTATTATTTAGCTTATTTGCATAACGGCAAGTCCGTTTTGTATATAAACAGGATTCATGCCAAAAATCTCGCTTTATAAATATGTTATCAACGCTATTGATATACATATTCTTTGAGATTACCGATTGTATTCTCAAGTAAATTAAACTTTTACCAGATAACAAATAGAGGTCGCTAGCAATTGCTGATAAATAATATTTGTATTGTTTAATTATATTAAATAACAATAATAAGAATTATATTATAATTTCCTTTCTATTAAATAATGTTTACATTGTACTGTGCTGAAAGAGTATTATCCTACACACACATGTAGGATGATACCTTCCATGCGTTAACCACTAAAAACTATTAGGTTAATTGTTGTTTTATCATAGCACAGTTGTAAACTACACCCTGGCCGTTTATCCCAACACCAACTTTCTCTAGAGTTTAGAAATGAAAGCTGGTTATCCTTTCAGTAGGCTGACCATACGTACCGTTTTGAACGGGACAGTACCGTTTTTTTCTTATTTCCCGGCCGTCCCGTCGTTTTAATAAAAATGTCAATTTTGTCCCGTTTTAATAAAAACTATAAATATACTCTCGTATTATTATTATTATTATTCCTGATACCTCCAAGGAGTCCGAAGACTCATCGCGGGAGGACACCTACAACTGTCTCTACACCTAACCTCTACTACGAATCATCTCCATCAACGCCATCTACCGCCCACCTCCAACACAACTAGTAATTTTTGTCTGTAAATTGCGTGTGTTCTGAAGGGCCGATTTGTATGTATGCGGGATGAAAAACCCGAGTTTTCGGGAGAAAAAACCCTGCTACCTCCGTATTGGTCAGTCATAAATTATTATTCATAACCTATAATCGTACATCGATATCATGGATACCAGTAATTTTTATAACCATGGAGTCACATTATTCTATACTAAATATCGATATCTGCAGTGATTTATTCAGAGAAAATAAACAACGCATGTTGGCAACACTTGCGCGTCTCAGACGCAACGTCTGAGCGTAGCGTTAGTCTTTGTTTTGTCTGTATGCTAACCGGTGGCTTTCTTATGCCTTTGGTTTAAATTTCATATCTTTTAAAGCTTTAAGTTTATCCTTGCAATGTCAAAGAGGCGAAACTGCAGTTTTAATGAGGATCTCCAGAAAGAATTCAAATTTATTTAACTGGACGAGCTGTGTACAAGTGATGGAACAAAAGTAGAGATTTTTTTCTGAAATGAGCAAAAAAAAAAAAAAAAAAAAAAAACGCCTAGACTTTCAAGGCTTTTGTAATATTGTAGAATTTATTCTTTGTCTTCCAGGAAGTACAGCACCTGTTGAGAGAATATTTTCTGTTATGAACAGTATGTGGCCAAAGGAGAATCTAGATTAAGTGTTGTGACGATGAGGGTTATGTTAGTTTTAAGACAAAATTGTATCATGGAGTGTGAGAAGTTTTATGATAAGATGTTGAAAGACCGAAATTTGCTGCGTAAGATCACTTTATCGGAGAAATATTCATGGTAGGAGCGTGGTGAAATAGATAGACGTAAAGGAGGACTACTTAAATTTTTATATGGGTTCTGTCACTGAACAATAATGGTAAGCTCAATATGTGTATGTAATAAAACTTTATCGTCTTACTTTTTCATGAATACAGGATATTACATAACTCCCGTCCCGTTTTTGCCATCCCAATGTCCCGTTTTTGTCTCAAGGAAATATGGTCAACCTACCTTTCAGTCAATTGTATTGTTCTTTTAATTGCATGTTATCATACTATTCGTAGATCAAAAAGCTTATGGGATAAAGATTTTATTACTATTTAGTGACAAAACATGATTTTAAATAAACACGTTACTTGATAATTAATTCAGTCTCCATTCATATATTTTAATCCGTTTTTCCACAGAAGTGTTATCACATTACTGATGTTAAACCAGTGACAGATTAAGACATTTTAGTGTCTTGAGCATAGACCTCCGTTTTGGACCCCTAGGCATATTAACTAAGAAACTACATATTAACTAAGAAATCCAGCACAGTGTATAACTCACCACAGGTACATTTTGGATGAAGACCTTCTGGAATGAACGATAATCGGATAGCGAATATTAGAAGGAAACAACCCCTTTTGTTAGTATTGTGTGGTGAACGGTTTTTCCATAGCAAGAATCTTCTAATTGTTAAAATAATGTTTATCGTTGTATATGTTGTTGCATAGATATTCATAGAAGCGTTGTAATTAGTTCATAATTGGTTCTCAAAGTTCTAACGAGGAGTTGATATCAAATCATTAACGACCAATTTTACATATCTTTGAAATACAACAGAAAACCGAAGTTTTCTGCTTGATTTGAGCAATGAAAATCTCTGAAATTTTTTCGGATTGTGTTAGTACAAATGAATATGGTTCGCAAGAACTGAACCAAACCTGATTTATTATATCCTTAGTCCTAATCAAAATGCACTCTTTGTTGTCATTTGCTGCAGATTTTATCTAGTGTTAAGTACTGTCATCTATAGTTTGTTATAATTTCGTTCCTCTATTCAGATACATAATAGTTATAATAATATTAACTTTGTATCGAAAAAAAATGATAATCAAAATTATGAAGTAATTATCTATAAACAGACAAAAGATTTATAAACATGCATAAAAACTTCTCAATATATCATTGAACAATATAAAGTTCTCAAATAAAAAATAAAAAAATAGATATTTTGAAAACTAAAAGAAGGTATGAAAGGATTTGCTTCTGCTCCATCCGTAATACACACACTATCCTATAATCGCTACAAAATAAAGTAATTATAAATAAATAATAACTAATTTTAATAATAATATAATAAAATGAAATATCCTAACAGACCACTTCTTATTAAGACGACAATCAGCTAGAGCTTAAGTACATTCATAATTTCTTATACAATATATACTTCCTATTCCACACATTATTTCATACTTCGTTTCAGAATTCATTTTTTTTTTTAAATGTCATTGCCTTTTCTATTGATATATGTCCGAAGAAGTAGAATATTCAATTTGTTATGAATAAATACTTCTTGATGATCATTTATTCTGATTTTGTCCCTTTTGATGGTCATATAAACAAGTCACTCTTCGCATTAACAAAACCACATTATAGAATAAGTTCTTACAGTTAAATTAAAAAAGATGAATAACAGTTAGGATTGAAATGATAAATCTACTACGGACACTACTTCTACTCTCTCTCTCACACACAGATCTCTATCTCTCTTCAATATTTTTAAGTTCAAGAGGAAAATGTCAATTTACATATTCTAAGTTAATTGTAAACAGTGAAATTTGACTGTGATATATAATGAGATTTGTTTGAAGTAAGACCAAACGTTTACTTGTAATTTTGCTAAAGTTCCGAAATAGCTTTGGTTTCAGTACCAATGTCATCTTTCCCTGTGTACAGTAAGCAAAATGTAACCTTTATATTTGATTTTGAGTGCAAACTCAAAATGAAATACAAACACATTATTTTTTCTTGCTTACTTGAACTGTTCCATACTGGTGTTCAAAATTGAATCGGGGATTTCTTTTAATGAGAAAATAAATTGCAATAACCAAATGTTGAACTTGATGTGAAATAAAAGAACAACGATCTCACCTTCTTTGCAACAATAAAATATTGCCTTTGTGCAGCACAAGCATTTATGGTAGTAGCAGGTGGTGCTGGTGCCATCTTGAGCACACGATTTTAATAATGAATATATTTGTTAGATATAACAAATGTTTACAGAAAATTACTGGAATAAAAAGAAATAAATATATATATATTCGGTATATAAATTAATATGTTGTATATAATTATATAAATAAAGATATATATATTTGTTGTCTGGATGCTAACGTTGCTTATATTCTTATCCGCTTTGATGATGTATGATAACAGATGTATTTAAGATTTTAATCTAAGATGTTGCAGAAATAAAGATATCTGTTGCAAAATAAAAAAACCTCTTTCTCTCTCTCTGTCTTCTGTTTTTTTTATACACAGTTACCTGTGGAGATAATATGCTTTTTTTTTAGCCCTTGCTCAGAATGACTTTCTTATGGGTACGCTGATCAAACTAAAATGTCAGTATATTTAGTATTATAAGAGAAAGATAATAATACTACATATTGTAGTTTAAACTGTTAGCTGAGTCAGTTCAGTCTATAGTGGAGGGTTCCCAGCCTTTCTACCTTCCGATCTGTTAATATAAGCATTTCTTCCTCGCTAACTTCATCCTCAGGGCTAATCCCCAATCCCTTTATTCCAATGAGCTGCGTATCCTTTATTTTGGAATATATATTGGGACTTCAAATCGTCTGCTATTTCAATTAACTCTACTTGTAAAATAAATTCAACTTTAGATATAATATGGAAGGGTTGTAGAATCATTCGGATACAAATACCGTGAAGATCTTGAAATCGAATGTCTTTGAGTTCTTCCAGTGGTTTGGTGTGCAATAGCAAATCGTCGTTTGAAATATTTTTCCACAATTGACAAGAATGACAACTTAACAAAGAATCTAAAATTAAAACGGTTATAAACAGGCCTACATTGGATCAAATTCCGAGAATAATTCTCAGAACGAATTATATTCATGTTTCTGCCTTGTAGTCTTGTTTCGATATTATTATTATTATTATTATTATTATTATTACTACGGGCTACTCCAGGGAGTCCTTAGACTCATCGAGGGAGGCCCTAAACATCATGTTCACACAACTGTTCAACATTCTCACAGTATCTATCATACCTTGCCTTGAACTCGCTCACCGTCATGACACGCACAACAGACTCTGGCAGCTTATTCCACTCATTTACCACTCTAAAAGTAAAGAACCCAGCTCTAACACCCCTGCTAACCATGCTCTTGCCCAGCTTCCATGGGTGTCCCCTAGTTCTCCCACCACCAGTCCTGATCTCAAAAATATCCTCTGAATTAATCCTATAGAATCCTTTTAGCAATTTGAATGTCTCAATCATATCTCCCCTTTTCCGCCTATCAACTAGTTTCTGCAACCCACAAATCTTCAACCTGTTCTCATATGGTTCATTCCATAGACCTGCTATCATCTTGGTCACTCGCCTCTGGATCCTCTCCACCTCCTCCCCATCAAGAAGGAACCGAGGTGACCAAATCTGGGCACAGTAGTCGAGATGAGGTCTTATCAGGGCTCGGTACAGAGGTACAATAACTTGCTTGTCTCTGCTCGTCAAGGTATTTTTCAACAACCAAGTGAGTTGATGAGCTGATTTAGCTACTTTCGCAATGTGCCCCCTAAACTTAATCTCCCTATCCACCAACACTCCCAAGTCCCTGGCCTCATCAATCTCTAGGAGTACAATTCCACCAATGTGGTATACTGCTGCTAATCTTTTCACTCCGAAATGCATAACCTTACATTTTGTCACATTAAATTGACATCCATTCTCCTTAGTCCAGAACTCCAATTGATCTAAGTCATCTTGCAAGACTTTGACATCTTCTTCATTCACTATCGCCCTACCCAACTTTGCATTATCAGCGAACAAATGAACTGTCCCACTTAGACCCTTCCCTATATCGTTAATGAACAGATTAAACAACAGTGGTCCAAGAACAGAACCCTGTGGCACACCACTAGTCACAGGCCGTTTTTTGGACTCTACTCCTGAATAAACTACTCTTTGATATCTCTCCATCAACCACCCAGCTATCCATCTCCAACCCTATATCCATTCCCATATGTTGTAGTTTACGGATTAGAATTCCATGTGGTATCCTGTCAAACGCCTTTGCCAGGTCCAGCAGTATCACTGTAAACCCATTTCCCTTATCCAGTTCAGCCGTCACCTTGTTGTAAAACTTGAGCAAGTTACTGAGGCATGATCTACCCTTCACAAAGCCATGCTGTCCTCTGTACAGTATCTCATTTTCATCAATCCATTCCTGTATTTTTCCCTTGACTACTTTCTCCAAGACCTTGACAACGACTCCTGATATGCTGATCGGTCGGTAATTTGCAACCATAGTCTTGGATCCTCCTTTATGCAGTGAAACTATTTTACCCTCTTTCCACGCCTTCGGGACTAAGCCAGACACGAGACTCAGATTAAACAACATGGTCAAGGGCACTGATAATTCCTTAGCCGCTTCATGCAAGACCCGTACCAGTATACCATCCAATCCCACAGATGTATTTACATTAAGGTTCTGTAATAGACTATTCACCTCCACTTCATTCATCACAATTCCCGTATAAACTAATGGTTCCTTCATTTTTTCAACGTCACCACTTGGATGATATACTTTTGCAAAGTGCGCGCTCAGTAACTCCACTATAT
This sequence comes from Typopeltis vanoorti, assembly GCF_054136105.1. Taxonomy (NCBI): domain Eukaryota; kingdom Metazoa; phylum Arthropoda; class Arachnida; order Uropygi; family Thelyphonidae; genus Typopeltis; species Typopeltis vanoorti. The sequence goes on from NC_143549.1 coordinate 134,563,099, forward strand.
CGACTGGTTCAGTGAACTCTTTACCATCGTCATTCCTTAAAATCATTTTGCCATGTACAGTTTTTTTCTTGCTTGCAGCATGTTGAAAGAACTGTTTGGGATTCTCTTTTGCTTGCATAGCTAGTTTCCTTTCATAATCGGCTTTTGCTGTTTTTACCACACTCGTTACCCTTCTGGTCTGCACTTTATACCGCTCGTGTGCCTGCAGGTCACCCCTTTCTTTAAATTCCCTCCATAGTTGTTTCTTTTTTTTGCAGTTCAAGCTTAATGGTGTTATTCATCCATTTAACCCCTACTTGTTTCACTATTCGGACCTTAGGTATACAATCAGCCATAACCTCCTGTAAATGCTCTTTGACCACTTCCCATGCTCTATCGACGTTCAGCCCTTGCAGTTGTACATGCCATGGCACTGATCCAAGCAATCTCCTAAGCTTGTCATACTTGCCAGCATGGTAATTCCACATATACCCTGTCTTAATCACAAATTGCACACCTTTAGCCACCTCCCAGGTCAAGACCTTATGATCACTCTCACCAATAGGTGGCAACATGGTCATATTCATTACAGTCAAATTCTCAGATACTATTACCAGGTCAAGCACTCTCACACCCCTAGTATTTTCAATTACATGCTGTTTCAGATAGTTATCCCTTAATAATTGAATAAAATCCATTTCCTTCCTCACATGTGTCCTCTCCTCCTTCCAATCAATGTTACCATAGTTGAAATCCCCCATAATAATTACCCTCCTTCCACTCATTTCATCAATTTATTTATGCATACCATCTCCACCATCTATTCCATCACCGGGTCTATAGCAGCACCCAACTGTATATTTTATTCTGCCAGTGTCAATCTCACACCAAATAGCCTCAAATGAGCTCCTTTCACTATCCTGCAATACTTCAATTCTCCTTGGCTGCAGTTCATCAGCTATCATCAATAACACCCCTCCCCCAATTTTATTCTCTCTGTCCCTCCTCAACACACTATAACCTACACATTCTATCCCACTAACTATATCATCTTCCGTCAGCCATGTTTCACTAATGCCAATAACCTGTGGCCAGGAAGCGCCAATCAAGGCCAAAAATTCTTCCTTCTTGTTCCTAATACTCCTGGCATTAGTATACATGAATTGCAGTGATCCCTTTGTCCCACCCCTATCTTGATGCGTTATTCTAAATGTCCCATTCCCATTTTTTGTCCTTAGTGCTGGCTCAGGTACATTATATACATTTTTACACTCAACCAATAGAGTATATATATATATATATATATATATATATATATATATATACACTCTATAATATAAAATGATAAGCCTTTTTTCGTAACGTTTTCGTGTCATGTTTTTTGTCATGTTATTTGAAACGTTTTGAAACTCAGGGGCTAGCCTGAATGTCGAGGCATCAGAATTCAAGGAGAACCAGCCTACCAGTCCGGAACTCGGGAAGTTGGTCGCCGTAGGCGCCAGGAGGACGCCCCCCCCCCCCCCCTCCGAGTTTTCAAAATTCGAGTCATCAGAAATCAAGAAGAACCGGCCTACCAGTCCGGAACTCGGGGGGGGGCGGAGCCCCCTAGTATATATATATATATATATACTAGAATAGACTGAAGTTTAGAGGGCATATTGCTAGTGCCACTCTGATACCACTTCATTATCCCTACATGTTAAAAGTACTCTAACATAGGGATAAGGAAGTGTATAAACCACAGGTCAGACCACACTTGAACTATTGTGCTCAGATTTGGTTACCTGGTTTTCAATGTAATGTAGAAAGATTGGAGGGTTCCAGAGACGAGTGACTAAGATGATACCGAGACTCTGAAATGCTAGCTAGGAAGAGAGGTTGAAGAAATGTGAATTACAGAATTTGTTGGATAGGATGAGAAGAGGTGATATGATAGAAATGTTTACGTTGGTGAAAGGATTTAATCAGATTAACTCAGAGGGGAATATAAAAAGAATAGAAGGTGAGAGGGGAAGAAACAGAGGCCATCCCTGGAATAACGTTATGTAAAAGTGTGGCGAAAAGGAGTGTGTGTGGGGGATTTTTAATATGAAAAATTGCGAGTAAATGAAATGTATTTCCAGAATATGTTGTTAATGCAGGGAGTGTTAAGGATTTGAAGATTCGGTATGATAAATATGTTGTCAGTTGAATGAACCAGATGCAGAGTCTGCCGACTCCATGGAGAGTAAAATAATAATAATGGAAGCCTGAGGTCCACTATGTGTGTGAAATTACATTCATAAACCTTCATAGGCTGTTACACAGAAATATTAGAAAATTACCAGCAAATTCCAAAAATAAAAATACTTTGTTTACATTTTGCATCTAATGAAACATTAGATGCAAATTTACACGCATTTCTTTTTCATTTCAATGCTTTGTTTTTTTTACAATTTTCAGATTATTTCTTCTTCTGAACTGAATGGATGGATGAAAGCCTGATCATGTTGATGAAGCCCATTCAAGATCATCCTGAAGTAGAAGTGCTATCTAGTTTTCACAGTAAACAGCACTCGCATCGTTTTAAAATGAATCATTTTAAAACGAAATGATTCAGTTACCGAACTCAAGATTCTCTGATAAACTGTAGGCAAATTTGGGTTTGCACACAAATGGGTGCTTAGCCATCAATTTCTTGCTGTAAACTAACATTGAGTAATCCTCATTGAAATAAACTAAAAATATTAAAATCTTAATTTAATTAAAAATTAAAACAGCACAAAATTATTATAAAAATAATCATTTATTAGAAATTTCTAATTTATTAAAAATGATTTATTCATAAATTTAATCATTTAAAATATTAGGAATCACTTCCAGCTGATGAGGTTATTACGTGATTCAATTTCAACTTTTAGTTTCTTCCCACAGCAAGGATTCATTTAATTGCAGAGCATTAGGAATGTCATTTCTGTCGGCCAACTCCAAAAAGACAGACGTTTTTGAAAAAACATGAAAATAATCAGATAACCTTATTTAAATTAAGGGGATATTAGATCCCACATAAGAAACTCAAAGATTGAAATCAGAGAGTTTCATGCCGAATATAGTATAAAAAACTATAAAAGTATCGGCGAATACTAGCGTGAGCTAATGCAAGTAGTCCTAGAACGTAGTACAAACACGGGCAACTCGTTGCAAAGGTGGGTAAAGTTCCGATCGCAATTTTTGGTATTTTCCATAATGTAAAAACATATTTCCTAGGAAATGTATGATGTTATTACATTATGGTAGGAGATCACTACCCAGACCGGTTTCAGCCTTTTTTGAGGCTTCATCAGTGAGTAGCTAGACCAAATTAATACCAAAGGGTATAGCAAAAAGAACTTATATACTCTGCTATACGAGTTGTCCAAAAGGTGCACCCATTAAGTTACTTAAATATAAAGAGCCAACAGGCTTCCTTTCGGCGATATAAAAATTATTTAAATTAAGGGGATATTAGATCCGATATAAATAATGTTTATATCGCCGAAGTGAAGCCTGTTAGCCGTTTATATTTAAGCAATCAGATAGCATTTACCTGAGCAGATACTACATTCATTAAAATGATACACGAGATCAATTTCAATTGCTTCCACAGATAGATTTCAGATGAATATTTTAAGTGAAAATTAATACTCTGTACATCTTCTTTTGAAAGGTTTCTTGTTTTGTTAATATCCAGTTGCTCATGGTCACTGTGAATTGCTTCTTTGTTGCACGAGTATTCTTCGATGAATGCTCAGGTAATGCACTTCATGTATCTTATTGGATTCAAAATGAACGATACAATGGAAGTCATTGCCACCCGATGAGTCACGTATTTCCTTGTATTACTGAATGCAGTAGGGGAATTGCAAAATCGTATTGGGATTTTATGCTATTAGCAAAATTGTTGTTTCCATTAACGTGTTGTATAATTTTGTTTCCTCTGAATACTTTTGGCGCATGCATCCGAATTAGTCTCTTTACTCCGGTCTCCATCACATGCAAACCCGCCTAAATCGTTTTCATGTATATCATGTTCTCTTTCGTCAAGTGGACAGTAATTTAAAATGCCTTCTACTGAACGATCCCATTGGTCGATAATTTTTTTCTGACTCTGTGGGAGTCGTTCACACAGGATCTCAGTATTAATTTCACTAGTAGATACCAAGGATTATCCGTAATTTGACAACCATTGTCATTTCCTGTACCTTTTTTTGAATAGTTTTCTCATTGCATTATTATTATTACTATTCGTGACACCTCCATGGAGTCCGAAGACTCATCGCGGGAGGACACCACCACTACCGAGCAGCTACTACCAATCGACTACATCAGCGCCACCTACCGCTCACAACCACCACAAGTATTTTTTGTCTGAAAATTGCGTGTGTTCTGAAGGGCCGATTTGTCTGTATGATATGAAGAGAAATACTTTAAACTTCCTGTGGTGCGTTAATTGCATTCAAAATGTTTCCTCATATCTAGAGCATTCGTCGAAGCATTTTGTGAAAGAATTCTATAGATTACTATAAAAAATCAGTTCAGGGGCTCATTTTAGTGAGTACGGGTGTGGCAAACCTGAGGTGCCTGATGTTGGACTATGCCTTACTTCATATAATACACATCTGTTATATTATCTATAGACTGGTCCCTCCTCTTCCTTCTCTTCTTGCTCCTTATCCCCAATACTATTAGAGTACTAGAGGTGAATCTTTCCTATTTTGCTGTGTCATTTCATCTTATGCACTATTGTGAGGCACCAACCCATTTGGCCAGCGTGGTACTATAAGGCCAAATATCTCCTCACGAGGATAATGCAAATGATGAATAAAGTAGGAAAATTACATACTGGCCCGTCCGTCGCCCAGCATAAAAAGGGAACGTGTCCTGGACTTAGGCAGAGGGACTAGGTCGAAAAATATGCTACAGTCTCCACTAACTACAATGAGTCCACCTACAGTGCACAATGATAGAAAGATATTAGTAGGAACATATAACTGCAGATTCTCTACAGGATGATGATAAATTGGAAGAACTGATGAAGGAATTGGACCATATAAAATGGGACGTTGTGGGCCTTTCAAAGATAAGAAGGAAAGAAGAAACTCTCATGCGATTAAAAGATGGACATCTACTCTACCACTGTGAATGTGACAGAAACTCAACTGGTGGTGTAGGATTCCTAATAAATAAAGCAATCAAGGACAATGTCCAGTTTGTTAACAAAATAACATCAAGAATGGCTGAACTAAGTCTCTTCATAAATAAAAGATACCAACTGAAATTATACAAAAATACGCCCCAACTACGGACCATCCAGATGAAGAGATAGAAGATTTCTATGAAATATTAGAATCCACATTACATAATTCTAAAGAATTCTACATAATTATAACGGGTGATTTTAATGCCAAGATTGGAAGTAGAGATGACCATCTGAACTCCATCGGTAAATTTGAAATTTGGACAGAGGAATGAAAGACTTATTGAATTTGCAGAAGAAAATAACCTCTTTATTATGAACAGCTTTTTCAAGAAGAAAATCAACCGAAGATGGACTTAGAGAAGCTCAAATGGACAAACTTACAATGAAATAGACTTCATCCTTTCCAACAGAAGATATATAATAAATAATACCAACGCGCAGTGGCGCACCCAGGGACGGGCCCTGGCCCCCTCCAAAAGAAAAAGGAAAGAAAACACTAGAAAATTAAAAAAAAATCTTTTCCTAACTAAAATTTTCATTTTTTTTATTTATGTTGTGTCGTGTCTTCTATTTCTACTTATGAATTAGCGGTCACATAAGGTGGGAATGCCCTATAGCTCTCGGGAATCACTGCTGCTGTGAACGCAAGGCGAATGAAGAAGTGCTCGGGAGGACCGAGCGCTACTTGGTTTGCAGGATCGGCCTAGAGGAGATCATGGTTATCATGTATTGGCAATCACTGCAGATGATCAGTCATAGGTCGTATGCAATACGTAGTGTGTATTCTCAAATCGTCTATTCAACTCGGCCTTCCCCCCCCACCACCACCACCCAAGATTAAATCATGAATGCTCGGTCCCCTCCAAGATTAAATCCTGAGTGCGCCACTGCCGACGCGCTTAAGAGATTTAATACAGGAAGTGAACACAGACTAGTAAGGGCAAAAGTATGGATCAACAAAAAATGGGAATGGAATAAGCTCATAAAAAAAAAGTCCAATTTAGTGAATCTACAAAACCTCTACCACAATAAAAGCTGTTACAGAATCACTCAAAAATGAACTAAAAAAGTTAAACACAGCTACTACCATCGATGATGCTAATGAAATCGTAACAAAATCTATCTTGAATTGTGCACTGGAAATAGGAGGTGTAAAAAGACCAAAGAGAGGAAAAACTAACACATGAAACCTTAGATCTGATGAAGAAAAGAAAAGATTTGAATGACACCAATAAAATAGAATATACGGAAATTTGTAAAACTATACGTAAAAGGATGAAACATGAAATTAAATTGTATAATACTAGGAAAATTAAAGAAACAATAGAAAACAATAGTAATATGAAAGTCCTAAGACGAACATTATCAGTTGGAACAAAGGAAATAGCTGCTGTAAGAGGAAAAAATGGTGAACGTATAAAAAATAGAGATGCAATAATCAAAAGAATTCAGGAATTTTATACTGAACTCTATGAAGACAAAGAACGAGACATCCAAGAATCATCTATGGATAACTCCAGTGAAGAACACAATGCCCCTGAGATCTTACAAAGCGAAGTGGAAATGGCACTGCGAGAAATGAAGAATGGAAAGGCCCCAGGAGAAGATGGAATTATGGTAGACTTCTTAAAACTGGGAGGAAGCCCTGTCATCAAACAGCTGACTAAACTCTTTAATAAATGTCTAAAACAGAGAAAAATTCAAAAAAATTGGAACAATTCACTTCTATTATTAATTTTTAAAAAGGGCAATAAGGAAGAAATTACAAACTACTGACCTATAAGCCTACTTCCCAACATATATAAAGTCTTCACAAAAATTATAAATAATAGAATAAAATCTAAACTAGAGCGAATGCAATCCTGTGAGCAAGCTGGATTTAGAAAGAATTACAATACTTTGGACCATATTCACACATTAAGACAGCTCATTGAAAAATCAATTGAATACAATAAACCCTTATGTCTGGCCTATATAGACTATGAAAAAGCATTTGATTCAGTTAAAACATCTGTAACACTAAAAGCTCTTGAAACCCAGGGAACCGAGAAACCATATATTGAAACACTAAAACATATTTACAATAATGCAACTTCTGTAATTAAATTATATAAAACCAGTGAAAAGTTCCCAATAAGGCATCTGGCAAGGTGACACCATATCTCCCAAATTATTTACAGCTGCACTAGAGGAAGTCTTTAGAAGTCTTGATTGGGAAACAAAAGGAATAAACATAAATGGAGAATTTCAGACAATATCATCTGAAAAATGCAGATGATATTGTACTAATAGCAGATAATCTTGAAGATCTGGAAGAAAGGCTAAATCAGCTAAATGAAGCCTCCAAAGTAATTGGATTAAAAATAAATAGAGAAAAAACAAAAATAATGATGAACAAATACATAAACCATAGAACTGTCAAAGTTGAAAACCATGAAATAGAACAAGTTACTTCATATGTATATTTGGGCCAACTGTTATCCTTTGAGGATTGCCAAAGAAAAAAGATTGAATGAAAAATTCACCTTGGATGGATGGTTTATGGGAAAATGAGAGATATATTCAGAAGTGACATCCCTATAAGTCTAAAAAGGAAAGCTTTCGACCAATGCATACTTCCTGTCCTAACATACGGCAGAGAAACATGGACTTTAACAGAAGCCCTAAACAAAAAGCTGAGAACAACACATCGCATGAAGAGAAGTATGCTAAAAATAACATTAAGAGATAGGAAGACAAATACCTCGATAAGATCTCAAACAGGTGTCATGGATATTGTAAAATACATTAAACAGGCCAAGTGGAGATGGGCTGGCCATATTGCCAGATGCAGTGACAGGAGATGGACTAGAAAAACAACAGTGGAGACCAATGGATGGAGCAAGACAAAGAGGAAGACCAAGAAGAAGATGGAGGGATGAATTGGAACAAATTGCAGGAGTGAGATGGATGGGAGAGGCAGAAAACAAAGTGGTCTGGAAAATCATGGGGAAGACCTTCATCCAGCAGTGGACAGAACCAAAAGGTTGAAGAAGAAGAAGACTATAAAAAAATGGAAAATTCTGGGAAAATTGGGCACTTTTCATATTGTTTTCACACTTCGTTTATGCCCATAATATTTGGATAATTTACATTGCCATAACGTGTAACAGTCTACATAAGTAAGGAACTAGATAAGAATAGAGATTTGCAAGCTGTCTGTGTCATGCAGACCACAGACAAGTGTATGCACAAATGCATACAGGTAATTTATTATGTCTGTACATGAATGCTAGGAGCATCAGAAACAAAGGAGTAGAGTTTGTTGCCTCGGTTAACATATTGGGACCTCATGTTAGGCATTAGTGAGACTTGGCTATCAGAAGCAGACATACTAACGAGGTATCGAGTGCAAAGAGTTCAGTATTTTTAAGAAGGATAGACAGGAGAGGAGAGGAGGGGCATACTACTAATGATATCAAATGTCTTGAATCCAGTTAGGGTTGAAACCTTTTAGTAACAATTTTTTCATGTCACAGTGAGTTTGAAGCCATCTGGTGTGAGGTGGTCTAACAAGATTAAATACACAGTGGGGGTGTTGTTATAGACCTGGTGGATCAGTTGCTAGTGACAAAGAAATGCATTAACAATAAATATAATGGGTGTAAAAAGAGTAATCATAATGAGGACTTTAATTATTCGAACATTGATTAGGTAGCTATCAAATCCCATGAGAAGAATAAAACTGAATTTATTGAGTTGTTGCGAGACAACTTCCTCAAACAGCATGTAACAGAAAGTACTCTAGGTCAAAGAGTGTTAGACCTGATTACAGTGTCAGAGGGAGGTTTCAGTTAAAGACTATTGCCTCCTGTTGGTGATAGTAATCATGTGATACTCATTTGGGTAGTGACTAAGTTTATAAATGTTCCATTCAGAAAAGATTACATGCTGAACTAAAAGCAGGAAATTATGACCACCTAAGGGGTATTCTGGGTTCTGTGCCATGGTATCAGTTATTTTGTGGGAAGGACATTGACAGTATATGGGAAGTGTTTAAAAAATACTTAAATGATGCGATATCAGAATGTGACCCCTAGAGTTCGAAGAATAAATAGAGGAGTGAAATGGATGTGTAATCTAATTAAGCAAGAGATTCAGAAGAAAAAGATGACATGGAAGGTATATTTTGTGCATAAGGATGATGTCAGTTAGTTATTTATATGTAGCAGGCCAGAAGTCACAAGTGTTGTACAGAAAGCTAAGTCCAAGTATGAAAAGAAAAACAACCCAAAAGAATTCTAGCATTTTGCTGCAAGAAAGAATAACTCTATTGAATGCAGGTGACTGATGCAGAAGTGATTGTTGAACTAAAGAGCAACTATTTTGCTAAAAGCTATCAACCCGGTATATGCAACGTTGAACTCGCCACCTCCTATTCACTGTATGAGGAAACTCGTGGATGAGGAGAACGTACTAGTGCTGTTGCACAAACTGAATTCTGAACTGAAGAATTCTTCAATAGGAACTGATGGGATATCAACACAGATGCTAAAAGAGTGTTCAGCTGAACTGGCTATTTCTCATGACCAGGCTATATAATCTGAGTCTCAGAACAGGGAAGATTCCACAGGAGTGGAAAGAATCTATGGTAATCCCATTACACAAAGCTGGTGCAAAGACCAATGTACCTAACTATTGACCAATCAGTATCTCAGGAGTGGTGGTGAAGATTTTAGAAAAGTTGGTTAGGGCTCGCATTCAAAAATGGATTGACAGAGAGACTCTACTTTACAATGAACAGCATGGTTTACTAAGGGAAGGTCATGTTTTAGCAACTTGCTCACATTCTATAATAATGTTACCACTGAGTTAGACAAGGGGAATGGATACACCATGATACTTTTGGATTTTGCTAAAACTTTTGACAGAATACAACATGGAATACTGTTGCATATAGTGGAGAATATGGGATTGGATAAGAGGATAGCTGATTGGATCCTAGATTGGAGGCAATGTGGTCACCTTGGTCATGGACAACTCTTCTGATCTTATGACCAGGTCCAATACTCTCACACCCCTAGTTCCTTCATCACATGCTGCCTCCAGTAATTATCTCTTAGTAGGCATATAAATTCCAATTCCTTCCTGTCGTGTGATCTTTCTTTCTTCCAGTCTATATCTCCATAGTTGAATTTCCCTATAATAATCACTCGACCTATACTCATTGTACTAATTTGCTGATGCATGTCTTCCAGATCATCCGTGGAACTTCCAGGTTTATAGCAACAAGCAACTGTATATTTTGTCTTACTAGACTTAATCTCATACCAGACTGCTTCAAATGAACAGCCACCCTTCCACCTATCTCCTATTCTTTTTGGCTGTAATTCAGCAGCTATAATTAGCAGTACCCCTTCCCATTCTATCCCCCATAACTACATAATCTGCTGTTAGCTAAGTCTCACTAATGCCTATAACTTTTGGTGAGGTTGCACTAATCAATGCTCCTCCCCCTCCCCTGTTCCTGATACTTCTGATATTAGTATACAGAAACTGCTGCATCCCTTTAGGCTCCCACCCACCTTTACTTCCTGAATTGACTACTCTATTCAATATTTTTGCTTGAGAGACTAGATTCTGCACTTGGTTATTCTCACACTGACTTGCCTCATGGGTGCCTTCACACAATAGTCAATGATAGTCACATCTTCATATAATGCAGGATACAGTTGTCAAGAAGATTTTAGAATCATATTTGTTTATTTATTTTTTTAAATATTTGTCATAGGATACATAAGGTGTTTCCAGTATTTCTTACATCAGAAATAAAACTGTCAGCTTTTTTTGTGGGATATCCAGTAAGAACACAATACTATAGGTTGGACTGTGTACTGAAGGTGGGGTGGGACAAATTTTCTGTATGAAATTTTTATTTCCTTGTATTTTTTTCAGATTGTCTATTTTGCTAAGAATTTCAGAAAATTTAAATAATTTTTTTAATATCCAACCAAATTTAAAGTGACATTAGTTACATTATTATTTCTAACAGTTACTTGTTAGAAATAATAATGTAACTAGTTTACTTATTTATTTAATTAGTTACTTGTTTATTTAATCTAAAAGAAGTTAGATTAAATAAGTAATTTCCTCAAAGTGTTATTTTCAAAAGAAAATAAAACTTTGAGGAAATTACTTAGGAAAAAGATATGTATGAGTCCAGAATTTACGGGATAATGTTCTGATTGTGTGGTCTGAACTATTTGAATTTAAACTTTCAATTCAAGCAGTTCAAACCAAGCAGTTGAAATGCAATCATGTCATCAACCAGACACAGGTCAACCTAACAGAAGTCAGTTGATACAAAAAATTCCTTTAGATTTTTTAGTTATCAAAAAATTAATCATGGATACCCTGAGGGTATACACATCACACTTTGGGAAACACCGGTGTAGAGATATAGATAGATTGACAGATAAATAGAGAGACCTCTGCCAGCCCATTCCAGTTTAAAATTACTTCAATAAAATTTGAAAATGAAAGTTCAGCACAGTTAATTATTGCATGTGAATTGTAGTTTTTACATTTCATAAATAAGGAGGGAAATATTCTTGTGATTTTCATAAAATATACATATTTTTAAAGTATAAGCTATAATCACTTAATATCTGTGGCACAAAAGTCTCAAGATATTGCAACCATAATGTACAAACAGTCTCAGGTTCCTGCACAGTTGAAGTCAGTGAACATTTGCACTCTGCTAAATGGAAAGCATCTGTTGCATACTGTATTCTTAGAATCATATCAGTACTTACCATTCATACCACAAAAGCATTCTGCATAATATCTATAAAAACAAACAACACAGTTTTATACAGAACTATAAATAGTTTATTCTTCATTTCTGTACAATTAAGGGTGGAAAGAAAGGGAGAGGAAGAGAGAGAGAGAGAGGGGGGAAAAAAAACAAAAAAAAACATGGAATGTCTTATTATTGCACCAAAATGTTTCTGGGTAGCCTTACTGATGAACACAATCAGATAAAGAAGGGAAAGATGCCAAAGTATTAATGTCTTCCCCTGTACAGAGATGTAAATTACAATAAACTTTACATAATATCCTGGAGTTTCTCCTTATGTATAAATCATCTCCAGTTTTTTAAACAATAAAGGTGAAAAATGTACAACATGTTATACTTTCACAAGTACTAAAAATATACATTTAAATCACTGTATACTTGCAGACAAAAAATAGTGACATACATGATTTCGACTAGTCAAACATTGTTGTAACCATACACTTCAAATAAAAAATGTGATATTAAAAAAATAAAAAAAAAATAGGTCATTTAAATGCTAAACACATGATGAGTATATGCTGTGTAAATTTTTTCAGACAGATGTTCCATTTAAAATATGTCTATAAAATAGATAAATTATTATTTCTTCTTTACATTTTTCTCCAGTGCAAAAAAAAATGTTCTATTTATTAAGCAAACCACATTAATATAAGAGAACTTCAAATATAATATTAGTGGTGACCAAATACTAGTTTAAAATAAATGCTAAAATATCTTATTTTGCTATTAACATGAAATATTATTTTTGTTTTGCTTAACATTTGTATACTGATTTATATAAAACTTGATTCTAAAAAAGATGGAGCTTGAGTTGTTTGATACTTCAACAATTTAAATATATTTAAATTAAGTTTAAATGAACCTCCTTACTCAACAGATTTTCGTATTACTTACTTGAATATGTCAAGTTTCTACATTATTTTGCTACAAATGTGAAGCATTTTCTCTGTTGGATGTGACTATTTTACATTTCATTATATAGTCCGACCACATAAGCGAGAGCTATCATTCGAAGACTGCCAAGAAGAGTCAATTCATGTTGAAGGGGAAAAAGAAATAAGGCGATGTATGAATTGGTCACCAACATGCAAAATCACGTGATTTATACGTAAAATTTTCCAGCTGTTATACAAGCAAAATAGTTACCACTTTAAAAACTACAATGATCATAAAAGAGAGATTAATTTTCGGACCTGTAATAATAAACACTCATCCCACAATATGGATTGATTACCCTATTATTGGAATGGATTCTCCTTCTTTTGACATGTGCAGAAGTGTCGAAGGGTCTCGTATCTGTGGGCGTACTATAGTATAATTAGAAATATATACACATTAGCACAAGAATAATGTTTAATTTGCCAAATATTTCGGTCTGAATATTATAGACCATCTTCAGTGGATACATAGAAATAGTTTAAAAAAACAAAGTGGAATACGAACAATTGATCATTCATACATAGAACGCACCACATGATGTCATATCGCTAAGTATTAGAAGAGTAAACATTTTTTAAAAAACATAATTAAAGATATTAATTCAGAAATTCATATAATATCTTAAATAACATATTATTCAGTAATATTCAGACCAAATATTTGGCAAATTAAACATTATTCTTGTGCTAACGTGTATATATTTCTAATCATTATGTCACAAGTATCGTTAAAAAATCAAAGTACTATAGTATAAGTTATAAACACAATTCATCATATTCTGTCAACAAAACCCTCGAAAAAGAGCACTTGTGCAGAAACACAAAATACTCTGATCTTGGGAAAACTTATATTATGTAAAATAGCACATGAGGAGACTCATAGTGAAGTCCAAGGATAAGCATTATGGAAGCCCTCATACTTTCATGGTTCAAATGTGCATTTGCCTGCCTTTTGTTTGTTGCTGTTAAGTAAGAATTTTCAGCTAGATTAAGCAGTTTCATTCAGAGAGTATTCTGTGATAATCATTCAACAGATAAATGGCCACCCACTTTTCTACTTTAGCAATTCTTTAAAATAATATTTAAGCAGCACTAATTATAACATCTAGCCTAATCAGAGCAGAATACCAAAATATTCATTTTAAAAATTAGCAACCAAGTGGTAGATAATGAAATGCATTGCCAGAGAGTTATGAATCTTGTAACTCAATAAGACTGAAATCACTAATAATACAGCAAATATTATTGTATATATTAAATGTATCATATGGATATAGCTTGATTTTGAATAAATGATTTCCAATTTGCTTTTCTTTTCTTTTGTATTCTTAATTTTCATTTAAGATTTCTTATTTAACTTCATCCAGTTGGGTTTTTGACTCCATATTCACATTGTAGTAAAGAAAAAAAAATTTTTTTTTTCTGCAGTTATCAATAGTTAAATATTTCCCAACTGCTCAAAATATGTTTAAAAGTTACATTTCTAGTTTACTTCATTAGATAAGTTTGTGTGTGTGTGTGTGTGAGTGAGTGAGTGAGTGAGTGAGTGAGTGAGTGAGTGAGAGAAAGAGAAAGAGAGAGAGAGATATTACATATTAGCAGCAAATTTTTAACTTTCACATGCTATTCAGACTAGTTATTTCCACTGCTATAAGCAATGGAAATATAGTCTGATAACATGTGAAATCTTATACTTAAAATATAATACAATATTATATACATAAAAGATGACATAAAACAGACAAAATTCAGAGAGTTTCGCATTTTAGATTAAAGAGATATGTTATACTGATCAGCTGTCGCAAAAGAAGTAAAGAAAGAAGTTGAACTTCAAGAAAAACATTAAAAGTCAAAGTCCACGCAAAGGATTAGCAATAATGAAAGAGAACATTGACAACTACATACAGAAAGTAGATTTCCCACTGTATACAGAGAAATATACTTCCTTTGTTAGAGTATTTTTAAAAGAACATTTGGACAACTGTGCACAGATTATCAGATGAAAGGAGTGTTGACAAGAAGTCATTCCTGGAAACTGAGTAATAATGCATTAAAAAAAGAAAATAAGAAAAAGATTCCTTTCATAGAAGGTATGGTGAGTGGAATGCATTAATAGATAAACTGGTAGGTACCATCTACAATGAATAAATGCAATGGAGGATATACTAAATGTTAGCTTGTGGAAGTGAGGTGACAATGATAATATTTGTGACATCAATTTCATTTGCTTAGTAATTAAAAATAAGTTTCCTCTTCAGTTCAGAAAATCTTTTTTTTTATTTTTACAAATCTAAACATTATCTAAACACTGATGACTATAACACACTCACATTCTATTGATATATTTTGATAAACATTGATAAATCAGGCTGACTAGATTTAGAATATGCTTCCACCAGGAGCAGTGCAATAAGATGATGCAATAAGCAGTGCAAGTATGATGTTATAGCACAATGATGCAGTTATGACAGAAAAGAAATGGAAAATTTTAAGATAGCTTTAAGGATATTATTACAAACGAGGTGTTGAATTGCCTTCCATATGGTAACAGCAACCATGAAGTGATCACCTGGGTGGTGGTGGTCAGCCATATAAGGATTTGAAAAGCTCAGGAGACAGCTTGCAGCTATATCTTGGAATGAGGAATTGATCTCCTTTCCATCCAAATCCTCACTGAATCATCTAGCAGAGGCAATGCCTGATTGTATTCCAAGGAACAGGAGGTTTAATTAAGGCAGGCATGAAATAGGATGAAGCTGGCACACAATCTGGAAGAAGTTACATGAAACGTACAAAGAAGAGACAAGGAGGGTAACTAGGTTGGTAAAAGTAGCAAAGGTGCAGTATAAGCAGCAGTTAGCTACTGAGGGGGGAAAATAAGTTCTTTTGAATAAGTGCATAGTAAAAGAAAGTATGTTATGGAAGGATGATACTGGTTGGTGAAGATGATAAAATGTGGTGATTTTTGTATGGTAAGGAAGGCTAAAGCTAATTATGAGAGAAAGCTAGCTGAGGACAAAATAGTCCATAAAGACAGTTCCAAGACAGAAGCAACAAATTATAAGCCAATCAGTATATTAGACGTGGTGGTTAAGATACTGGAGAAATTGGTAAAAGACAGAATTCGGAACTGGGTAGATATGAATATGTTCCATTATAAGGGGCAACATGGTTTTATGAAGGGTATGTTCTGCCTTAGTTTGCTTGCCTTATATAATACAGTGACAATGGAAGCAGATAAAGGAAATTGCTGCTCAGAGATACTGCTGGACTTTGCAAAGGCATTTGACAAGATTCCACATAGAACTCTGTTGCATAAATTGGAGTAAATGGGATGGATATGAATCTAGTGATGTAGATTAAATGATGGCTGATGGACAGACATCAGAGTGTTTTATGGAGAAGTTAATGGCAGGTGATTAGTGGTGTACTACAGGGCTCACTACTTGGTCCTCTGTTGTTTAATTTGTACATCATAGATATAGGAAGAGATTTCCTCCATAATAATTTTATCCAATTTCTCCATAAATTCCTTGGAAGCCTTCTCATCAGAACTTGCATATTCACCATACATTTTCACATTATGAAGTGCAAAACGCTGCTTGAATTTCATGAACCAACTGGAAGATGCATTGAATTCATAGTAAGAGACTTAGTGCCTTAGCGGCTATTGTCATAGTGCTAAGAGATATGCGCTTTTGGTCCTCTATGCATGATGGAAGTAGCTTTTCCAATCATTCAATAGGACCTTGTTGTTGCTTCGTCACTATTGTTGAACTTGCAACTTCATTGCAAGATTAATTCCTCACCTCTTTTTTTGTGATTCTGCACTAGGTTTTTTAAATGGGCATGTAGGGGCCGTGTTGCACAAAACATCATGAAATATTTAACGATAAATACACAAATAACCTATTTTTTAAACACAAAATCAACAGAGGAACTGTTGAAGCCACTTTCCGACTGCTGAGGGAGGTTGCTGCTGAATACTTTACTACTGCATTGTTGCATGATGCACTGTTGCTAAATAAAAACCTTTTTAATTAACACTTGCTTGCATCTTGTTTGAAAGCATAGTCGAAAATGTTATTTATTCCCTTATGGGATCATGGATGTAACTCAAACAGACATAAGTCGAGGAATGACTGCAAGAGAAAATAGAGAGGGCAAGGTAGTCATTGGAAGTTGTGTAAGAGTGTGGTTAACAAAGGTGTGTGAAAACTATATTTTCTGCTTGGAGAGTAGTGAATGAGTTGCTAGAGTTGGTTGTGAGTGCTTTATCAGTGAAAAAATATCCAGTGGTTTAGATATATAAATGCAGATCAAATCGAAACCTGCTCAATAATGACAAATCTGAAGGACAACTGTTGATAGGAAACAATGTTTCATTATCAAAATGTCTGGTATACTCTTTGAGAGTATACACCAGCAAATGATGATGATGATATACTTTTTTGTTAATTAAAAGAATTGTCTAATAAGTATTGTTACAAACAAGTAAGGCAATCACTAAAAGCAAATATGGAAACATTTGAATTGTAATGGAAGAAGTGAAAACTAACAACAGCATAAGAAATAAATATACTACCCCATCATGGCAATTCAGGACTAGCAGACTGTGCTGTGGACATATCATTTGAAGTATGGTGAATATTTTAGTCTACTTTTTAAGTCAGCAAAAGCACTGCCCTAACTTTCTCAGGTATCATCATCATCAAATTCCTGATATGAATGATCAAGGGATGTACAAGATGCTATGATGGTATTACAAGATTAAGTTTACATTATTATGAAAACTTCCTATCAACAATTTTCCTCCAAAGTAATTATTTGTCAGGACTACATATACTGGCAGATCTTAAATTTTGGTCTTCACAAGTATATATATTAATAGTTTATTATTATAATTAACATTAGACTTCTCTGAGGAGTAAAAAGACTCATCATAGGCGGTCCCTACTGTTGACCAAGATCAGTGAACCATGCCTTAAAGTCATTCAGTATTTACACACTTAATATATTCTCTGGCAATGCACTTCACTTACCAATCACTCTTCAAAACATGTTCCTCATACCTTGCTCACACTTTCCATATACAGCTTCAAAGGATGGCCTCTCATTCTATCCCAACTCCCATCCATTATATAAAAAAAATCTTAACAACCTCTTATCAATTTATATATCAGTCACATTCCTCCCCCTCTCCTTATACATGAAGCTCTGTGGCATTCCTCCAATCTGTCTTCATACCCGCACTTTCCTGTGATCGGAAACCACCTCAGTCAATCATCTTTGGATCTCCTCCAATATCCCTCAAAATCCAGATGACTAAATCTGTGTATTGTAATCCATAGGTAGCCTATCAAGGACTTATGCAACTGAAACATTACCTCTTTACTTCTACATGTCAAGGTCCTCCTCTCATCCTGACCATAACTTGTTAAGTAACCTAAAATTTGGGAGTGAATTTTAAGAACTTTATCTCAACTGTATAACATGTCCTGATCAAGTCTCAGGGTATTCTTATTCATTCCATTACATTCTGAATTTTTTTGCTACATACCTAGATATGGTAATAGGTGCTTTAACAAGCGTATTGTACTCTGAAGATGTTGATTTTAAATCCAGTGAGATAACAGCTGACAATAAATCTATAGTTCATTTTGTCTTATTGTGATGGTATGCCATTAGTAATTACCATTAAAAAAACTAAGCTGTTAAATGGTAAAAATATTGTCACAGTAAATTACAGAACTATATATGAATTCAATTTTCACTGAATATTATATTAATATATTCAAACTTCCCATGTTTTACCTATTCTTTTCCTGTAAGTAAATGTGGCACAATATTTTTCGAACACAGTAGACCTCAGATATTCAATGATCAAAATGAGTAAAAATGTCATAATGGATCATTTCCATACATTTAAGTTTACAGCTCTAGATTATCCAGTATAGTAACTGCAGACTTAAATTTTTCACAGTACAGATGACATATGTGCACTACTATAGCAAATATATGTGCACTACTATAGCTACTATAGCAGCCACTAATAAATGTATGAAATAAGGAAATATTTGTACTCATTTTTTTGCAAAACTACTAACAACTTCACGAGTACAAAACTATAAACTACATCACATCAATGAATCTCCCTGAAAGATAACTTGTAAAAACTTTCTTGAGTATACAACTGATCAAAATAGCCTTACTAAGTTGGAAAAGGCTAACTGTCTGTATGACTAAGGCACAGTCTGTAATTGTAAAATTCACAGGCTAAACACCAACAGAAGACCCAAGTTCATTTCTTGTAATGTGATTTAAGTTCAAACAGGAGAGTTATGACTATTTCGAATGTTGAAGGTAAATCTGCTAGTTTCTGGTATGTCTTCTGATTCTGACTGTGTTTCTGACGGTGCTTCAGAAGGGGCTTCTGATGCAGTCTCTGAAGGTGGCTCTGATGGAGAATAAGTAGAATTATTGATAATATTGCTGGTGGCTTCACATGTTCCAGGTGAATTCCTAGCAAAACCACCACCTTGCATGTTCTCAATTGCTTTCCGAACCTGTCAACGACAGAGAATTCTTAGTTAATATCATAAATTCACAACAATATTAGAAATAATTCACATTACATTGCTCATATTAAACAACGTACTGACTAAAGTCATGCTATTACAAATTTACACACACACACATAACACAGTTAGTTATTCAAATAGTAAATCATGTTTTGCTTAAAGAAAAGAATCAAGTTAGATATATTTCACCTTTATTACCAGAATATCTTGACAGCAACAAAAGTAAGATTATGCACTTGTATGCAGGTGCAAAAATGGAAAGCAAACAAAATCAATATCTATGGTTGAATTTCACATAGGGACTATAGATTATTAAACCAGTTGTTAATAATCAATTGTCTGCATATCAGTTATGACCAGGATAATCAATCTATTGCTGACCCTTTGTGTGCTTGCATGTAAGTATAAGCAGAGCTCCAGAAATAAAACTTAAATCTACTAGTCACAAAAAATTTTACTTACCTAAGGTATTGACCTGCTTTATATAAATATTGTTATAGGTGATGTTTTAAAAAACCTACATGTTATGATCAGTGACAAAAAATAATACGGGTATCCCTCGATTAACACGGTTAATTAATCCCGCGATGTTGCCGCGTATATCAAAATCGTGTTAATCAAATCTAATAATCAGTGGTAAAAAATTACAATTCGTCCATGATTGATTACTGTATTAATAATTGGTTTAATATGGTACTCTTTTAGGAAAGATAAAAAATGAATGCAAAGTAAATGTTTAATAAATATTTGTACCTGCATTATTTATTGCATTTTTTTTTTTATCGAAAGACGTTATCAATAGTCGTTTCAACAGTTTTAGTATAAATTCTACGATAACAAGCAAAATGACTCTCCAGACCTCGGCAAACAAGCAATAATCAATAATCGAATAAAGAAAAAAACACTGCAAATATAATACATGATAGTACAAATTAAGTGGATATTGAATCCAACATTATTTTAGCCGAATATAGAAACTATGAGTTTTGTGCCGAATATATAGAAACTAAAAGTTTCGGCAGATGCAAGCATAAGCAATCTTATGAGCAACTCGTAGTAAAGGTGGAGTAAGCTCCAGATCACTTTCCCTAGTATTTTCCATAAATGTAAAGAACATCTCCTAGAGGACATGTATGATAAATATGCCTTTAGCTCTATTTCAGTAATACATGATAGTTTATTTATTTTCAGTTACAATTTAGAAATTATTGAACAAAGAATAAAATAAAAAAAAAAAACTAAACCATACTATACTGACATCGGAGGTCGCGGTATCTCTCAGATACAATTTACTGTCAAATATCACAAACCTTTACATAACACGTGTTAAACCAAACTGACAGGAAAAAACAGTGCAGAATATCACTCGTAACATATGAATGTACAGCTACTCATGACCTGCAAGCTATACACTGAATTGTGTAAGAATATTTATAGTAAACATTTTGCATGTATCTGTCAGATCAGCTGTGAGCTCTGCAGGGTTAAAGGCACATTAATCAAAACTCTTGCCGTGTATATCAAATCCTGCGTTAAACAAGGGATTACCTGTACATGTTTTATTTATGTGCAGTTATGCACAAATATCCTTTTTTTTTTTAAAATGTGAGTTTAAAATGTATACCACAACACAGTTCATTTACACAAGAGCTTCAGGTGGCCTCCAGTATGTCTTTTCTTGGTTGCAAAATACCACCTGTCAACTGCTTTATCTGGAAACAAAATCCTGCAAAGAAGGACCATTCATATTTATCATCAATAAGTCATTCAAGGTGGAAGGATTCACTGATGACCTCAACTTCCCTTTATTGGATTCACTTGACTAAAACTCCGTTCACACAATGACATACTTGCTGATATAATAATTACAATTTCAAGCAGTTTTGAGAGAAATGGAAACCTGTCCATATTATTCATTGTTCTTTCAAAAAAGATCTTGTATGTTTAAATGCTTCTCTAAAACGTTGAACTCGTACCACTCTTTCACCAAATTTGTCGAAACTGTTTCTTCATTATTATAAAAATATTTCCGGAGATGTCTATAAAATCTTAATTTCTTTTTTCACAAAATTTTCCATATCTTTAGGCCAGGTAAATACATCTAATAATGAAACAACTTTCAGCAATTTCTGATTCATTTTCACTAAGTCTTTTTATTAAATACATTATTCATTCATTTATAGTTTTTTTTCTGTTCAACATTCGAATAGCTCTCTGCATGCATTATCTTTATACCATTATACACCTACACTATTTTATCTAAAAATTTCCAGTCAAAAGGTTGTGGTGCTTCTCTCATCTCTTTCAGGGCATTCCAGTTATACTGCCCAAATGGTATTTTGTTTGATGTATTAGTAAATCCCTTTGAAAAATCAGTGACAGTTGTTTGCATCAAGTTAAAAGAAATCTAAGAAAAAATGGATTCTTCTTGAAAAGTAGTATGTCTTCATTTTCTTTAACAAGCCTTTTGATATTGCAACATCATTCTCTTTTCCATTGTCTATTTCCTCCGAATGCACTACCCGCAAAGTAATTATTAGCAGTCAGCACTCCTACTTTATTAGACACCCACCTTACTGAATGCAGATACTTAAACTACAGGATTTTTGTTCGTAACATAGTTGCTACTTTTCCCAACTTTTTTCTACTTTTCTTTCAGGCTTTTTGGTGAATTTTGCTAAAAGATATATATATATATATATATATTTTTTTTAAGTACTGTTCGAATATCAGACCTTATATCAATGTGTTGATATAAGTTTTTTTTTTTTTTTTAAACTAGCATGTTTCCTGCTCCATCTGTTCCAATGCCTACTAGCCAATAACTAGTCCTACATGTCAAGAATAATTATTCATTTCACATATAACGTATTAAAGTATCCAGCAACTGTTGAGTTTTGAAGAGGAATTATGGAAACAAATGCCTCTTTCAGTTTGATTTTTCTTTATGTATCTCATATAAAGAACAAATTCTTCATTTGAAACATCTGTAGAAGCATCTAAAAGAAGACTCACTCTCTCTCCTTACGTTTTTGATGGTCTTACCTAATTCTTGTTTAACAACATCAGCAATAACCGACACAAATTCTTACATTTCATGTCATTCTGGTCATACTGCTCCTGGGCCTGGATCGATATCATGCTTATTTAGCAAGCTATTAAGTTTTTGAGATCAGTAAATGGTTCATTGAATTTAGCTATAATAGGCTGTATTAAAAAGGCACTTAAGGTGTTCAAACATTTTAGAATCCATTTTCTTTTGACAAGCAGCTAGAGGTGTGTTTTCTGGCTAAGTCTGTCACAGCATCTTTTGTGAGAATTAGATGCTTCATGAAACCTAAATGTCTCTACTTTGAAAGGGTTCTTGAAAATCCTGTAGCAATTTAGAGTTGCTGTCAGCAAACCTGAGGATATTTTTTCTTTTTTTAGGTATTACAAAATGCAATGTAATTCATGTATGAGGTAACACAACCTCATACATGAATTCCATGAGCCATTTGTCTTGAAATGCACATCTCACCTGATTGTTTTTATTGATGACACAACAGAACTCTTTCTTCCAGTGCTGTTAACACTTTCTGGTGCCTATAATTCGCCTTCAGTCTTGCACCACTTCACAAAACTTAGAAGTGTAGTTTGTCTTTTCTTTCATTTATTGTTCATAATGAAGGGTGAATTTATATAAATTATCCATAATCAATAATTTAATAAGAAAGACAAATAATAAAATTCACAAAAATAAGAATCTAGGTGGCACAGGCTGTGGAGTCAGACTCACTTTTCATGATGTACTCAGGCACGTGATTCGATCTTTGACTTGTCTTAGAAAATAATTGTATTTTTTAAATAACAGTGTTAACCACCTTACCGGCCATTATGGTCAAATACACATCCTCAAACGCTTCGTATCGATCAATGTAATATCAATGGTATTACAATTTTAATATGCACTTCGCATCCATGGAAACTTGGACATATATATATATATGTGTCCTGGCCGGTACGTGGTTAAAAAGCCTTGTCATTATATAAAATGCTCAAGTATTTCTTACATTAAGTTAATTCATCTTGAGAACTGTGAAAATAAGCTTAGCACAATACTATATTAGAATGCGGCACCTCGATATACTACAGTATTTAATTAAATTGTGCCAGTTTTTAACTTTTGTATTTATAAGTACAGGTTTATTTTTTTAATATATAATTATCTATTACATATGTCGTGCATACTGAATACACATATAAGGTTAATATTGAACTAAATTAATTATTATTTTTATTATTATTATTTGACACCTCCAAGGAGTCCATAGACTCATTGAGGGAGGGCACCTACTCTACAGCTCTATTTCCACCAACTGTCTGCAGCTACACCAATGCCATCTACTGCCGACCACCACCACTGACATTTCCACAGACAATCACAAACATCCATGCCCACAAGATGTTTGTGATTGTATTACAAATTACAGATATTACAAAGTCTTTCATATAGATATAAAAATGTTTAAATGTTATCAATATAATAATAATAATAATAAATTAATGTATTGATTTAATTATAAAATTCATATATTGGAAATGAGAACCATAATTTAAATTAATTCATGATATGAAAAACATACCTGTTTTGCTTGAAGTGTGCAAGATTTGCTGCTTTCAAGAAAGGCGCTGTAACGACAACGCATAATAGCAGCTCATTTTTGCCACTTCATGACGAAAATGAAAACCAGAAATATGACACACACATAAGGGGTATACATGAGGTGAGAAGAACACTGCATAATACGACTGGGACAAAAATGAGAGGATTTCTGGAACTCAATAGCAGATATTATAAAGTCTTTCATATAGAAATAAAAATGTTTAAATGTTATCAATTGTTGTGCTATGACAATAACTACAAGATAACAGTTGGGAGAAGAAGTATGACGGCTTGAGATTTCAATGACTGTTCATTTTATTAATTAAATAAAGATGCTATCTCCTAGTTGGAAATAAAATGTCTTTAATAAATTTGTTGGCAGCTGCTTGTGATCGAATAACTTGACAATGAATGAGATGATGTTTTAAAATGGAAAAACAAGTGTAAATTATGCAAAGAATAATATATTTTGAAACATTTAGAAAGATACCGAAAATTCACTTGTGGCCACTTGTCTCTGATAACTCGCAAGTGGGTTTCTTGAGCCTTGAGTATAAGAATATGGAACACAGAACTAGAACACTTCTGCATTAGTAAGGCAAGCTGAGGAGGGGGGAAGTCCAATCCATTGTATTTTTTAATGGTAATCCCATTGATTAGAGCAGTGTTTCCCAAATTGTGGAATGCATACCCCTAGGGGAACATTTAAGATCTTTAGGGGATGTGAGGTACTTTTTTTTAAAAAAAAATTTATTACTTTTATATTTTTGTCACTGTATTGTTGCAGATAAGTGTAGATCTATCTTATAATTAATTTTTCAATGACTAAAAATTCTAAAGGTAGTTTTAAACAAAATGCGTCACTTGGATTACTGACTGACCTTCCTTTGGATTCACATCTAGTTAATTACATTCCAGCCACATGGTTTTGTCTACATTAAAAGTTTAAATTCAAATAGTTCAAATCAAGCAGTCAGAACTCTCCAATAAATTTCATTCATGCCATTAATTTTTTATTATTATTATTATTCAAAATTTGAATTTCGTAATCTGTTTCTAGTGTATGTATATTGAATTTGTATACCTGTATTTAATCATTTAAAAAAGTATTTCACATGTTCGTAATGTATTATAGCATGCAGGACCAGCTCTACCGACGGTCAATGCATGCATTTGCACGGGGCGGCAATTTTTTTGGGGGCGGGTGGCCAAAACGAAAGTGAATAAAGTGAAGATGTGGAATAAATAATAAAAATACTGATCGCAGTTTTTATAATAAGTTGACTAGTGACTTATTATGTCCATGATGCTGTTTCTATTTCCGACAATCCGTCGACCAATGATACTCGCGTAATGCTCTTCGGTAATCGAAGCTATGTGAGTCATTCTTCGCTTACTCTCTTTCCCTTTCCCCTCTCGCCTCTCCTTTCTATTCCTTGCATATGCAACAATGGAGTCTGCAATAAAACTGCATTTAAAAGTTCATTATGCGATATTATATTTCCATCTTGTGCTTGTTAACTTAATATGAATTGAATTTCCCACTGTTAGCTGGTGTTAAATTCTGAATGAGAAGAATTATAATATAATAGTATCTCATTCAGAATTTAACATAATCTGCCATTCCCAAGGCCAATTTTTGTTCATCAGAATAAATGTTAAAATATTACCAACTGTTGTGTGCCACTATTTTGTATAATATATTGTAATATATTTGTAAAAACTTGTAGTTGTTAATTGTATTAATTATGCTAATTCTTAGTATTGTGTATGCATACCATGTGAACTAAACACGGGAACTTGGAACTTAATCCGATTATATGAATTACTGCCTAAGGCAAGACACGTGTAGAAAACGAGTCATATATGAAGTAATTGAAATTTCCACTAGAGTCCTTCTCTTTGAGTGATAGCCGTCGATACCGTAATCTACAGAACGTTTCAGTTTTTTTGAGCGTGTATTAAGGAAAGTTGATTTTGCTCAGTGTTAGTGATTGTTACAGTGATAATTTTTTTTTAGAGTTTTATGTAAATTAGTAGTTAGTGTTTCAACTAAATAATACCATACTAATAATAATATTTTATGGTAGGGCTTAAAACAATTTTAATATTCAAATAGATTACAATATCCGATAAAAGAAAAAAACTATCAGGTGCAAAATATCGCAAACAGAAACTGGAAAAAGAACGTCATATTCAAAAACATAGTGGGACTTTACTTAAATATCTAAAAACTGAATCAGCTGATGTAGGGGCAGGAGGAAATAAGTAAATGTACCGAAATCAATGATTCTGAGCTCATGGCAAGTACTTCTAACTCGGATCCCAGTAACATAGACATTGCAAGGAATCTCGAAAATGAGACTGATATGACAATTTCCGAATCTAGAAATTGTCATATCATAATGATGAACTTGATAGGTACACCGATCCAGCTAGATGGAATCCTTCTTTAAGCGATCCCAAAAGACTGGAAATCGTAAAAAAAAGCATGCCAGAGAAACCAAACAGTGATTTCATTTTTCCATCAGCTCTAATGGTAGGAAATTTTCATTAAATTTTTACACCAGGGAACTAAGCAATGGAGAACATATTAATCAATCATTGGTTAGTGTATTCAAAAGAAAAAGATTCTGTATTTTGTTTCTGCTGTAAGTTTTCCTGTAATATAATGTCATTCACTACTGATGGTTATAATGATTGGAGTCATTTGTATGTGTATCTTAATGAACACGAGAAATCTAAAAACCATTTGGAGTCCCATAAAAAGTGGATTGAATTATCGTCCAGGATTAAATTAGAACAGACAATTGATTCAATGCAACAAAAGTTATTAAATTCAGAAATTTGGCACTGTAGGAGCATAATAGAACGCCTAATTGCTGTTGTCCGGTTCTTGGGCCAACAATGCTTACCATTTCATGGAACATATGATAATTTATATGACCCTAACAATGGAAATTTATTACAGCTTGTTGAACTATTTGCCAGATTTGACAGTGCAATGTTTGAACATTTAATGAGAGTAACTTGTGGTTCGGCCCAACATTATCTTGGGAAAAATATTCAAAATGAATTGATTGCTCTCCTCTCTGGAACTATAAAAAAACAAATAATTTCTATGGTTGAGAAAGCTAAATATTACAGCATAGTTGCAGACTGTACTCCCGATGTAAGCCACATTGATAATTAACACTAATTGTAAGATTTGTTAATACGGATCCAACTGATATCAACATTCATGAGCATTTTCTTGGTTTCATTCCTGTAGAAGCCACTACAGGCTCAGCGTTAACCGAATGTATCATAAGAAAATTATCAGACATGAATATTCCAATCGCAAACGTGCGTGGCCAGGGTTATGACAATGGATCGAACATGAAAGGAAAGCATTCAGGAGTTCAACAACACATTAGGGACATGAACCCAAGAGCTTTTTATATCCCTTGCTGTTCTCATTCTCTCAACTTGGTGGTCAACAATGCCACAATGTCATCTAGAGAAGGGATTTCATTTTTTGAAACGGTTCAGAAATTGTATGTGTTTTTCTCAGGATCAATGCTGCGTTGGGGAATCCTTAAGACACATATTACAACCCTAACGCCAAAGCCATTAAGTACAACTCGCTGGGAATCTAGAATTGATGCTATTCGTCCTTTAATACCTATATTCAGGAGTTTTATTATGCACTGATAGAAATTGCTGATGATGAGTTAGTAGACAAAATGGCGACACACGAAGCTGAAAATCTTGCTCTAAAACTTAGAGACTTTAAATTTTTATGTTGTCTGGTTATATGGCACTATGTTTTAAATGAAATTAATGTTGCAAGTAAACTGTTGCAAAGCATAAAGATGGAATTGTCTAGTGCCATAACAACATTGGGTAATGTTCTTAAAAGTCTTAAGAATCTCAGAAATGATAAATCATTTCAAAATTTTCTTGTCGATGCTACAACATTAGCTGAAAAAGTCGAAGCTGATGCTGATTTGAAACCAACATTCAAAAGTACTAGATTGTATCAGCAGAAAAAGCAACATGATTATGAAGCAAGAGATGAACCTATTTTAGATCCCAAAACAAAATTCAAAGTTGAGTTTTTCTTTTTTATTATTAATGTTGCAACTAATTCTATTGAAGAAAGGTTCGAGCAATTGGAACATCACAGTTCACATTTTTCATTTTTATATAACATCTCTAAATTAAAATCTGAGACGACAAATGAGCTCTTAGACAATTGTAAAAACCTAGAAGCCGTTTTAACACATGAAGAAAATAGAGACATCGATGCAATTGAGCTATGTGATGAACTGAAAGTAGTGTCCAAATTAGTACCAGAAAATAAGCCGCCAATTGAAGTTCTTTTTTATTGTTGAAAATAACTTTGCTTCGAATGTCGCTGTTGATCTAAGAATATTACTGACATTGCCTGTGACGGCTGCACGTGGTGAGCGTAGTTTCTCAAAACTGAATCTTATTAAAACTTACTTATGCTCAACAATGGCTGAAACTAGATTGGAAGGACTTGCCATGATTTCCATTGAACATGAAATCGGTCAGAAATTAGACTATGCAGACCTAATTTCTGATTTTACAAATATGAAAGCAAAAGAAGTGTATTTTTAATCAGTAGATACCAAAAACCATATACATTCTGATTAAAATAATGTGAAAATAGTGCTAAAACTATAACGTGTAACAGTTCACCGTTGTACAAGTGAAGATCATTCCATATATGTAAGTAATAAATTATAACTACATTTCATTTAATTGTCAATTGATGAAGTCGATGGTTTATTTTATGAATATGCAGTATTTTAATCACTTTATCAGTGCATTATTATTAATGGTACTATATTTAAAATTAATAGTCATGAAACTAATGTTGAACATAATGGTTTTCAAAATTCCAAAAGTTAATTTGAGGTTGGTGCTGGGACAGCAAGTAATGGATTGCACTGGGCGGCAAAAATTCTAGAGCCGGCCCTGATAGCACGAATGTTGAAAAATGCACACTTTTATAATTATTCATGTTTGAATGAAATATTAAACTTCTCACAAATTGTCCTTGCCTGAGAGTGGGTATTCTGCCATTATTGAAGTTTTAAAGGCGGTACATGGATACTGAAAGTTTGGGAACATCCTTTAATACAGATGTTTTCAACCTATAGTATATCAAGGATGGACAGAAAAATGAGAAAGAAGAAATCTATTGGCATTGGATGTGAAGCCTTGTAGACTATACTCTTTAGGAATACATAAGTGGGAAATTTCTTCCAAAGACAGAATAGAAGGAATGAATGAAACAGAAGAAAAATTTGTTCTGTAAGTCTGGTGTTGAACTGTAAATGGAATGCTGAATAGTTGCTGTACTTGTAGAAAGGAGTGGAAGTATTATCAATACCAATTCTGATGAAGAGTAATCATGGAAATGCAAACAGCAGAAACAGAATATTTGTATGAAAGAAAATGGAATAAAATACTGAGCCAGGAATTTTTTAGAGAGCTCTTAGAGGCACCACACCAAATTGGCAAACAACATTCAATGACTAGATGAATTTGCAATTTGTAGAGTTAATAAATGTTCAGAAATAAAGTAAGGAGCTATCTAATATGTTTATGCCAAAAGGGAGACTGGAAGAAATGGTTTATTTTGTGAGAAATAAAACAGAATTGAGTTTTATTAGGGCTGAAAAGCACAAGGGTAACACAGAACCAGTGGTTATGTGTGTGTTTTCTTATTTAAATGGATTTCCCACAGTTGTTTCTCCATCAAAAATCATAGGCTACAGAACAGATACCACTAGAAAAAGGCATCAATACAGAAGAGGGAGTCAACTCTGGAGCACAAACCTTCAGTCCACTAGTACTGCAGGTGGGCTAAAGATTTTATTTTTCTAATTTAATTTATTATTTTTTACATTCTCTAAAAACCTTGCTCAGAAGACTTAACATGGAATGTTTCAAGCCACTTCAGACCTCCACTCAGATAAGCAAGGCAGTGATTTCATATTGGGAAATGAAATTTCATCTCCCACCTAAAATGCCATCAGTACCAGGAAATCTTTTGACATCCAATTTAGACAAGGTTCTTTTGATCTTTTTCTAGCAAAAATATTAGAGGAGCCAGTGAATTATGTGTTTAGAATGGTGGAAGGACAACTTACCAAGACTCTATACAGGAAGACAAGTAAGAAGGCAGGCTTTTTCTGCAAGTAATGATGCAATGGAACCTAAGTGCAAACAGAAGTGGAAGCACAGTCAGACATACGTTGTGACAAATAACTTTGGAAAAGAGACCAGAAAGCATTATTACTGTGTTTGGATATGATGTAAATTTCTGTTTACATCATATTCAGTTTTGGATGTGCTGGTAGTTGGCTGCAGTTATTTCAAACTTTGGCACAAAAAAATAAATATAATAAAAAATAAAAATAAAATAAAAAAGGACTGGGATTTCAACAAAAGCCAGTTGCAATATGCCTAATTTTTCTCTTGTACAGCCTTGGTACAAGAGAAATATATTGGAGAATAAAGATTTTTAAAGTGAAATGGAGAAGAAATATTCAATTCCAATAAGAGTTGTTTCAGTAATGCATTCAGTACAACTGGATCAGAGGACTGAAAACAATAATCCGATAACAGAAATAAGGGAGAGAATTTCTGATGATCATCCTGCTTGGTATTCTTATAAGGACATACAACATGTGAATGAGAATGATGTGAATGTTTCTCCATGGGAGAAGAAATCCATACTAGATTGTATTCTTTATTTCTGAGAGGACAAACAACCTTCCACTGTACATTTCAAAAGATCACTCCAGAGGAGTTTGGGCAATGTTTGGGATTATCTGGCATTCTCGTAAGCATGTAAATAATTTGTATACGATTACTCAAATGCTTCAACATCTCTCTACCTGCTTAATCTATGCAGCTGGAAAAGGGAAGCCAAATTGTGAACCTTAAAATCTCCAAAAAAATAGACCCCACCATGAGCAAAATGGGACATTGGAGAAAATCCGCATTTAAAGAAATGAAATCAAAATTTTCAGGACAGTTAGTAGTATTAGACAAGTAACAGACAATAAATTAATCTGGTAAAATGGAAGTAGATCAAAATTGGGAGATTCTATGTTGGAAACTATGACATGGTATATCAAAGCAATCATAAGCACAAATGCCACCTTTGATATGAAAAGAGCAACTTGGAAGATGGAAGTGACTCAAGAAAACTGACATTTGAGTGTTAGGAAAAGGGTTTTCAGACTAAAGGTAAAAATGAATATAATCGGGGTTGGAATTAAGACTACATATATTTGCAAACTAATGTAATCTATTTCTCTTTACTTGATTTTTCAGTTGTTGGTTTTAGATGAGCTGAAACTGGAATGGATTCTTTACTATACCATACACATGGAAAATTTCAACCAACTTATGTGAAAATTATGGTCTCAGCACTAAAAACACTGTGAAAACAGCTAGATAGTTTTCTATGCCCCTTTGATTAGGTCCAGTATACTTTCTAGAAATAACCATTTTAAAGCTGCATCTCCGCTCCCCCCAAACACAAGAATAAATGCTGAGTTCTTCAGGATGTTTGATGTAATTATGAAAGTATTATTTATACTGTATGCTGAAAGAATAAACCAAGACAAGAGAACCCAAAAATGACTTTTTGCCACTTCCATTAAGCAAAGCAAAGTGGCATTATACTGGATAATGAAATATCTATCACCTAGTGATGCCTAGTATCACAGAGATTTGGCCTTTCCTCTGAATGCAGTGAACAGCCAGAGAGAGAGAGAAAGAAAACTGGCCATCCAATTGGAAAGGATGAAAGTAGACATCTGCTGAGTAGACCTCTGAACCAGATTTGATCAAATGTTCTGGAAATTGCATATTTTCCAGTGTGCATATACTGTGAGACAAAAAACCTGAGCAATCAGAGACTAGTTTTAATCTGCCTTTAGTTAAAAAGTCTCTATAAATGTTTCTCTCATTATACAATGAGAATGAAACTTGAATTTTTTCACACAATAGGCAGCCTCAGCATTGTTACCACACAGACACAAAATTAAACAGAAAGTTGCTATTAATTCTAATTTTTATGGACATGCAAAAAGAGTATGGCAAAGAGAGCTAGCTAAATGTAAGTAGCTCTGTTGGAATGATTTGGTATTTCATTGTGGCAATAGAAAAAATTAATAATTACTCTGCAAAGGCAATGTATTTAATAATTAACTGCTTTGTAATTATTACATGTTTCCCCTTAAATTATAATAGCACTCACCTCTTTCAAAGCAACTACTCCTACTAAGCGTCCAATAGCTGTCACATAAGCATGGTTTAAGCCTAGCATTGAGAACAGGGAATGCACCTACAAGAAAAATATACTACACATCAGTTTCAATCTACATGTTCAAATATAATGTAAGTATAAATAATACCACAATGACAATAAATTAACATGCTGTTCTAGAGATGCTAAGCAAAAATAACAGAAGATGACCACTTGTTCTACCCCTTCTACCATTTTATGAAAAATATTTCCTATATCTATATATTAATCTGGTAACAACCTTCTACAAACTTAAACAACTTAAATATCTTCTTTCCTCCTATACGAGGCTTTGCAAATTGCAGTCCCTCAATTTGTCTTTGTACCTCACATACTAAAGACCAGTTACCACCTTAGTCAATCCTCTCTACACCCTATCTAATATATCCTCATCGCTAAGAAAATTGAGTAACCAAATCAATAAGGCCTTATAATATGGAACCATATATTACATCATTAAGGTTCTGTGCATCATAATCTGATGTGATGACTTCACGATTTGTGAAGTCATCACAATGTAATTCCTGAACTTCAAGTCATTGTTCACAACCATTTGCAGATCTGGTCTCCTCAGCTTCCTTCAAAAAATTTCTCCATCAATTATATACTTCACATCCCAACACTGCTTGCCAAATTTCAGAACCTTACATTCATAATAGTGTTTCACAGTATAAACAATACCAAGAGAGGGGGAAAAAAAAATTTTTTTTTGAACTTACTAATATCACTGATTTTCAACCCATCATCTTCAGAGTACAAATTAAAATTGTGACAAGCACACAGGCACAAGAAAATATTCAAATCATAACTGAAACAGAAATAATGAATTAACATGGCACTTCTATGGTCTGGATAATCATATAAATTAATCTGAAGAAGTCAGGCTATCTGGTTTCAGAATGACCATCTCCAAGATCTGTGGTAAATTAATCCAACCATAATAAATATAGTTTAATCCTTTATCAAAGTGTATGCAAACAAAGTTTCAGGACTGAGGCAACTCGTAGTAAAGGTGGTCCAAGCTCTCATCACTCTTGCTATCTCCCATTATGCAAAGCACATCTCCATGCGGACATGTATAATGCCATGCATTAAGGGATAGAGCCACTATCCAGAATGGTTTCGACCTTTATTGAGGTCTTGTCAGTGGGAGCCAGACCCAGAATTGGTGATACTAAGGCAGAAGCAATGGAGAGGTCATATTTACTTATATGAGTTGCCAAAAGGTGTACCATCTTATTATTCTAAATTACTCTGGATTTAGAAAGATGTTGGAAGTTTATTTTCCACTTGGTTAGACTATAATAAGTTTAGTTTAATCCTTTATCCACGTGTATGCAAACAAAGTTTGCACCTGACGTATCTTCAGGACTGAGGCAACTCATAGTAAAGGTGGACCAAGCTCTCATCACTCCTTGTCTCAGTATCTCCCATAATGCAAAGCACATCTTCTTGTGGACATGTATAATGCTATGCATTAAGGGAAGGGCCACTACCCAGACCAGTTTCGACCTTTATTGAGGTCTCGTCAGTGGGAGTCAGATCCAGAATTGGTGATACTAAGGCAGTGGAGAGGTCACATTTACTTATACGAGTTGCCAAAAGGTGTCTCACCTTATTATTAAATTACTCTGCATTTTGAGAAAGATGTTGAAGTTTATTTTCCACTTGGTTAGACTATATCTGGTTAGTGTCCCTTCCCTTAATGCATAGCATTATACATGTCTGCAAAGAGATGCGTTTTGCATTATGGGAGATACTGAGACAAGGAGTGATGAGAGCTTGGCCCACCTTTACTACGAGTTGCCTCAGTCCTGAAGATACTTCAGGTGCAAACTCTGTTTGCATACACTTGGATAAAGGATTAACCTAAACTTATTATAGTCTAACCAAGTGGAAAATAAACTTCCAACATCTTTCTCTAAATCCAGAGTAATTTAGAATAATAAGGTGGTACACCTTTTGGCAACTCATATAAGTAAATATGACCTCTCCATTGCTTCTGCCTTAGTATCACCAATTCTGGGTCTGGCTCCCACTGACGAGACCTCAATAAAGGTCGAAACCAGTCTGGATAGTGGCTCTATCCCTTAATGCATAGCATTATACATGTCCGCAAGGAGATGTGCTTTGCATTATGGGAGATAGTAAGACAAGGAGTGATGAGAGCTTGGACCACCTTTACTACGAGTTGCCTCAGTCCTGAAGATACTTCAGGCGCAAACTTTGTTTGCATACACTTGGATAAAAGATTAAACTACATTTATTATAGTCTAGCCAAGTGGAAAATAAAATTCCTAATCCAACCATACTTGTTGAGGGAATGCTTCAAAGCAGATGCTGATTCTTAAAACTGTCTCTCAGACCTATATATGGAAGTCTTCTTCCATTTAATCGTGTTATGAAGGAGTATCCAGAATATAGTCTACTTGTCCTGATCTGAACTACCTGTCTGTCCAAAGTAGGTTAAACTTGGGCACAGGAACTTTATACACCCAAAAATCTGCAAAAGGATAAAGTTGATCTTTAGGATAGCTGAAGGAGTGGTTTGAAAGTTGATAGGAGATTATATTTGCAGAGAACTTAATTATGATTTCTGATGTACTCTTAATATATGTGATGGGAATGATTTTACTGTAATCCTTCTGTTGGTTGCAGGAGGGATGGGGTGCATGCAGCATTTTATCTATTTTACACAGGTTTTAACCATTAGCTAAAAAGGTCTGCAAAGGTTCCTGAGCTTAGTTTCAAAAGCTGTGTCATTTAAACAAACAGCCCCGACTCAGCGAGTAAGTGTTTTCAGGATGCTGTTTGGATGGGTGGTGGTGTGTGTGTGTTTGCTTGCATAAATACTTTCCTGTATATGTGGATTTTCTGTAAATGGAAAAAAATAATGAGACATTAGGAAGCCATATCACTAATGTATTTAGAAAGAAGGCTAGCTACCTTCATCCATTCCCCTAAAGATCAACTTTGACTTCTTGCATATTCTGGAGTGTATAAAGTTCCTTGTGCCCTAGCAGTTTAGCCTAGTTTGGACAGACTCGTAGATCAGTTAACACCTGCCTTTAAGAACACAAAAATTACATCTGTTATCATCTCTATGGCAAGGGCTCAGGACTAGCGGACCATGCTCTGGATATGCCTTCACATAGGATTAAATGGAAGAAATGAAAACATCAATATTCCAAGGAAGTTGCTATAGGTATGAGAGGCTATTTTTAGAATCAGCATCCATTATGAAGCACCCCCCCCCACCCCCCAACAGGTATGGGTGCATTAATTTATCAAAGATATAAGAGACAATCATTCTGAGACCAGATAGCCCTTATCCAAATTAACTTTATGGATATCTGGCTCATAGATGAGAATGCCATTTTAGGATGTTAATTCTGTTTCATTTACAATTAAAATTGTTTCTAATGTTTTAGTTTAGTGGCTGTGTGCTTGTCACAGTTATAATTTGCTATGAGATGTTGGGTAGAAAACCAATGAAATTTTAGTAAGTTCAATAAATTAATTAATTTTTTTACTCTCTTCATACTGTTTATACAGAAATGCTATTATTCATAATCAACAGCACCTAAGCTTTTCTATACATATCAGAACCTTACAGTTTGCAACACTGAACTGATTAGTCCACTCACTTGCCCACTCATACAATCTAGTCAGGTCATTCTGTAAGGTCAAAAATGTTTGCTTGCTTCATCATCAATCTTTCCAATTTTGTATCATTTACACAGTTGCATATCTGTAGCTAAACTCACCCCAATATCATTAATATACAAGCAAGCAAAACAACAGCCCCAGAACAGTGGCAAAAACCACTAATAATTTTCCTCTTTTGGGATACCTTATCCCATACAACTCACTAATCTAGTATAAATACAAAATTAATAATGGAAAAACTCACGTAAAAAGATTATTTAATAGTATAAATTTCACCTGCGTGTCACAGGCGTCTTTACTTTACTCTCCTAACTTAAACAGATCCGATGGTTTACGTCTATTCCCTTTATGGGAGATAGTACTTTATAAATCAGTTAATCTTTCCTAACATTTTATTGTATTAGTTAGTTAGGAAATTTATTGACCTTTTTAGTTATCTTACATTAGCTACTTAGGTGGCGCTTTTGGGAATTGTCAGTTATTGTTTAATTTTAGCTTAAAATGTACTGAAGATGCCTGTGACACGCAGGCAAAAATTATACTTTTAAATAATCTTTTTACTTGAGTTTTTCCGTTATTAATTTTGTATTTATATGTCTACTCACGGTATTCCCTTATTAAAACTAATCTAGTATGTAATTCCATTCGTTCCGATTTAGTTGCCAACGTGCAATATATCACAAGCCTTTGCAAAATCTAAGTGTACCACTCTACATACATTTTCTTTGTCCAATGCATTCATCACTTGTGATAGTCCATGAGTAAATTGGTAAAACATGACTTTCCTTTAACAACTGGATGCTGACAATAAGATTTAGTTGGATATTTTGGATTTATGGCTGAAACAACTCAGGCTATAAAATCAGTGTATTATGTCTGTTAATCATGTGAGTTATTGTGGTCAGTACATCAGTTTTAATGTACTGAAGATGCCTGTGACACGCAGGCAAAAATTATACTTTTAAATAATCTTTTTACTTGAGTTTTTCCGTTATTAATTTTGTATTTATATGTCTACTCACGGTATTCCCTTATTAAAACTAATCTAGTATGTAATTCCATTCATTCCGATTTAGTTGCCAACGTGCAATATATCACAAGCCTTTGCAAAATCTAAGTGTACCACTCTACATACATTTCCTTTGTCCAATGCATTCATCACTTGTGATAGTCCATGAGTAAATTGGTAAAACATGACTTTCCTTTAACAACTGGATGCTGACAATAAAAGATTTAGTTGGATATTTTGGATTTATGGCTGAAACAACTCAGGCTATAAAATCAGTGTATTATGTCTGTTAATTATGTGAGTTATTGTGGTCAGTACATCAGTTTTGTGGGATGAAACACCCTGCCACCACCTCTGTATGTGACTTGCTAACTCACCTTCAGCTGAAAAGCCTTTATAAAGATTCTTCTTGTCATAGATGGGATTCAAACCCAGATCTTTCTAATCAAAGGGCATCACCAATACCAAATGAGCTATGGAGACTTGATAATCATAGAGAATTAAAAGAAATATTAAAAACAGAGGAACACTCACATAAAAAACTTATTTAATGTAATATTTCGCCTAAGTGTCATAGGCAGCTTCAGTATAGGATCATAGAACAGCAATTAAATAATAACAGACAATTCTAAAAAGTGCCACTGAAGTAGCTAATGTAAAGCCGACTCATAGTATTTTATTATTGAAACAAATCACAGAGAATACTACTGCTGTTATCAACCCACTTCTGTATCCTAGCTCTCACCAACTTCTCCAACACCTCAACCACAACTCTACATACACAGACTGATCCATAATATGTAGCCTCAGCCCTAGCATCTTTGTGAAGTGGAACATTTTTACCTACCTTCAACTCCTTTGGGACTTGTGCTGTTGCAAGACTTCTTAAACAAGCTAATGCTAACTCCCTGGAACATTCTTCCCTTAGGGCAGTGTTTCCCAATGTTTTTGGATCATGCCCCACTTCAACACCTCAAAGATTTTGATGCCTCCTCCCCTAGCATAATAGTCAGCCAAGTTCGGAAAAAGTATAATATAAATAGGTACTTTAAATAAAAAAGGAATATAAGGCAAAATTGATTTTAATTTGACTTTCTTCAATGAATATAAATTTTATATTACACTTTGTATATTATAAAACATAAATCAAACTGAACTCGGGGAAAATAAAATATACGAGTGTTATATACCTTTCCATGTTAATGTGATCCTTGAACTTGATGTCTGCTGCAAAGTTTTTATTTGAGATACTAATTTAGTCAATTTCAATTTCAAATCCCCACGGTTTGTGATATCCAGATGATTTCTTGTTTTCAGCAACAAGCCATTTACAGCATTAAAGCCACATGCAACTAAATATGATGATGGGAAGGGCAACAGTAATTTTATTATTATTATTATTATTACATAACACCTCCAGGGAGTCCAAAGACTCACTGAGGGAGGGTACCCTGCTCTACAACTCTCCGTCTCCACCAGTTGCAAATAACGTCATCATCTACACCAACCATCACCACTAGTATTTTCACAAACAAACAAACATCCATGCCCACAGAGGGATCTGAACCTGCAGCCTTTGGCTGGAGAGCAGACACGCTAACCACTCAGCCAACCAGGCCAGCAAACAATCTTTTTGAAAAACTAGTTGAATTTCTGTTTTTCGTGTCTGTCTCATCATAAAGCCATGCCATTGTTCCTTTTATGTTGAATAAAATTCTAATAGACTCATCATTTTGCTTTTCTGAGAGTTCTTCTTGATACTGTATTTATGTTGACTGCTGTACTAGAATTGTCAGCTTTTTTCTTGGAAAATCAGTTGCAACATCATTTTCTAATTGCCCCCCCTGTGGAGCATACATCCCACATTGGGAAACACTGCTTTAGGGCTTGGTGATATGTCATTAAGTCCTATTGCTGTATTGGCATCAAGCATATTTAACTCTTCATATTCTTTTTTGCTCACTCACCAGTAAGCCATCTTCTCCCATTTCTTCTGCACTTGAGCTTCTCATGATTTCAGACCAATAATGATGAAACACCATGATGAATTACTCACTGAATACCTTGACTATATCCTCTGTAGTAATTACAAATCTACCACTTTCATCCATTGACATTGTTTTGCCATAATCATTCTTCCTTATACCTGCTACATATTGAAAAAACTTCCTAGAAATTTTCTTGGCCTGGTTTGCTAATTTCTGCTCATATTTGTACTTCTGCTCCTTACCAACTGAGTCACCTTCCTGGCTTGCTCTTTATACTCTTTGTGCAAATGAGTATTACCATTATTCATCTTGGGCTACCTCCACAGTGCCTTCTTATTCCAGATTTCATGCTTAATCCTTCATTTATCTATCTGACACCCACTTTATTCATCCTTTTGATCTTTGGAATATATTCACACATCGATGATGCTTTTCAGTGCCCAAGTAGCATTTATCTCCTTTCTGCTTAACTCCTTATTCCATGCTACAGCAACAAGCTATCTCCAAAGCTTTTTCATAATCACAGGCTTTGTGGGTTTACATATATCCTTTTCTAATATAAATCTTGAGATTTATATGAGAAAAAGGAAATGCAACATCCCACTCATAATCACATATTCTGAT
The DNA here is from genome assembly GCF_054136105.1 of Typopeltis vanoorti. Taxonomy (NCBI): domain Eukaryota; kingdom Metazoa; phylum Arthropoda; class Arachnida; order Uropygi; family Thelyphonidae; genus Typopeltis; species Typopeltis vanoorti. The sequence goes on from NC_143549.1 coordinate 134,602,926, forward strand.
GAAATGATTAGACTAAAATTATCAATCCTCACACACTCACTAAGCCTTACATACTGACTAAGCTAATAGTTCAAGAAATTCATTTTCCTTATACACAAAAGCTATCACTTCATTCCAATGTATATTACCATAACTGAAATCACCTGTAATGCTCACCCTTCCCCCTGTTCAGTAATCCAAGTTGCTTATACATTTCTTCATCACCATCCTCTACATTTCCTGGCCTATAAGAAATATTTGACTAAATATCTCTACTCTTCCATTTCTATTCCTGTCAGGATATCATCCTCATCCAACCATGCCTCACTTATTCCAACAATTTTTAGACAAATAAACTCAATCAGTTAAACAATTTCTTCCTGGCATTTGTAAATAAATACAACAGTTCACTTTTATGCCTATAACCAGTCATACTCATGCTACCTGTTGAAAATGATATTCATACCTATCCCATTGCCTTTATCACCTCTTCAGACTACACTATCTCTCTTATATCCCAAGCTATCTCATTTCTATACTGAACATTCCCATACACACATTCATTATTGCTTTCAACATCTACTCTCCTTATATATTGTGTCTCTTTATCCATTTTGCATTTCTATTCTCTCATCATTTTTTAAACTACCTATTGCTATTAACAAGCACTTCCTTCAATCACACCTGTTCCATTCTCCTGATCTTTTGCTTCACCTCTTACTTCCTCTAATCTCTTGCTCACGTCACTT